>NW_027650833.1:0-40833 GCF_965287045.1 Carcharhinus amblyrhynchos
GTGGGGTTATGGGGATTGGGCCTGAGTGGGATTGTGGTCAGTACAGACTCGATGGGCCGAACGTAGGGATTCGATGGTTCTCTGTTTGATTTATTATTGTATCAGTGAAAAGTATTGTCTCTCACGCGCTATACAGACAGAGCATACGTTCATAGAGAAAGAAACAAGAGAGTGCAGAATGTAGCGTTACAGTCACAGCGAGGGTGTAGAGAAAGATCAACTTAACGCAAGGTAGGTCCATTCAAAGTCTGACAGCAGCAGGGAAGAAGCTGTTCTTGAGTTGGTCGGTACGGGACCTCAGACTTTTGTATCTTTTTCCTGACGGAAGAAAGGTGGAAGAGAGAATGTCCGGGGTGTGGGGGGGGTCAGTGGGTCCTTAATTATCCCGGCTGCTTTTCCCAGGGCAGCGGGAAGTGTAGACGGAGTCAATGGATGGGAGGCTGGTTTGTGTGATGGACTGGGGCTACATTCATAACCTGTCTCTCTCTCTCTCCTTCTGTGTGTGTGTGTGTGTGTGTGTGTATCTCTTGACTCTTGTGTGCTGGGTGTGTCTCGCTCTGTGCGTGTGTCTCTGTGTGAGTTTGTGTGTCTCTGTCTGTGTGTGTGTCTCTCTTTCTGTCTGTGTGTGTGTCTCTCTCTGTCTGTGTGTGTGTGTCTCTCTCTGTGTGAGTGTGTGTGTCTCTCTCTGTCTGTGTGTGTGTCTCTGTGTGAGTGTTGTGTCTCTCTCTGTGTGTGTGTGTGTCTCTCTCTCTGTCTGTGTGTCTCTCTCTGTCTGTGTGTGTGTCTCTGTGTGAGTGTGTGTCTCTCTCTGTGTGTGATGTGTTCTCTCTCTGTGTGTGTGTGTGTCTCTCTCTGTGTGAGTGTGTGCCTCTCTCTGTGTGAGTGTGTGTCTCTCTCTGTCTGTGTGTGTGTCTCTGTGTGAGTGTGTGCCTCTCTCTGTGTGAGTGTGTGCCTCTCTCTGTGTGAGTGTGTGCCTCTCTCTGTCTGTGTGTGTCTCTGTGTGAGTGTGTGTGTCTCTCTGTCTGTCTGTGTGTGTGCCTCTGTGTGAGTGTGTGCCTCTCTCTGTCTGTGTGTGTGTCTCTGTGTGTGTGTCTCTGTCTCTCTGGGTGGGGTTGATGTTTATCAATGCAGATTTTCTCACTCTGTATCTGAGTGACTAACGGTTAATGGGTGTGAGTGGGACACAGCCCTGATATTGGGAATGTGGGGGTCCCTCCCTCACTGTGTGGGGGTCTCTCTCTCACTGTGGGGGTCTCTCCTCGCTGTGGGGGGGTCTCTCCCGGGGGGGGCTCCTCGCTGGGGGGGGTCTCTCTCACTGTGGGGGGGTCTCCCTCGCTGTGGGGGGGTCTCTCTCACTGTGGGGGTCTCCCTCGCTGTGGGGGTCTCTCCCTGCTGTGGGGGAGGGCTCTCTCACTGTGGGGGTCTCTCCCTCGCTGTGTGGGGCTCTCTCTCACTGTGGGGGTCTCCCTCTGTGCTGTTGGTGGGTCTCTCTCTCCACTGTGGGGGGTCTCTCACTGTGTGGGGGTCTCTCTCTCACTGTGGGGGGGTCTCCCTCGCTGTGTGGGGGTCTCTCTCACTGTGGGGGTCTCTCCCTCGCGTACCAGTCTCTGGGTCCTGATGGACCGAGTGCTTACTCTGAGGCGAATGCAGCAGGATCTGGAGTGTGCTTACTGGAGGAAAGGATGGGGCCTGGGTCAGTGGGCAGTGCGGTCAGGGGGCAGTGCTGTGTCAGTGGGCAGTGCGGTCAGTGGGCAGTGCGGTCATGTGGGCAGTGCTGTGTCAGTGGGCAGTGCGGTCAGTGGGCAGTGCGGTCAGTGGGCAGTGCGGTCAGTGGGCAGTGCTGTGTCAGTGGGCAGTGCGGTCAGTGGGCAGTGCGGTCAGTGGGCAGTGCTGTGTCAGTGGGCAGTGCGGTCAGTGGGCAGTGCGGTCAGTGGGCAGTGCTGTGTCAGTGGGCAGTGCGGTCAGTGGGCAGTGCGGTCAGTGGGCAGTGCTGTGTCAGTGGGCAGTGCGTCAGTGGGCAGTGCGTCAGTGGGCAGTGCGGTCAGTGGGCAGTGCTGTGTCAGTGGGCAGTGCGGTCAGTGGGCAGTGCGGTCAGTGGGCAGTGCTGTGTCAGTGGGCAGTGCGGTCAGTGGGCAGTGCGGGTCAGTGGGCAGTGCTGTGTCAGTGGGCAGTGCGGTCAGTGGGCAGTGCGGTCAGTGGGCAGTGCTGTGTCAGTGGGCAGTGCGGTCAGTGGGCAGTGCGGTCAGTGGGCAGTGCTGTGTCAGTGGGCAGTGCGGTCAGTGGGCAGTGCTGTGTCAGTGGGCAGTGCGGTCAGTGGGCAGTGCGGTCAGTGGGCAGTGCTGTGTCAGTGGGCAGTGCGGTCAGTGGGCAGTGCGGTCAGTGGGCAGTGCGGTCAGTGGGCAGTGCGGTCAGTGGGCAGTGCGGTCAGTGGGCAGTGCTGTGTCAGTGGGCAGTGCGGTCAGTGGGCAGTGCGGTCAGTGGGCAGTGCGGTCAGTGGGCAGTGCTGTGTCAGTGGGCAGTGCGGTCAGTGGGCAGTGCGGTCAGTGGGCAGTGCTGTGTCAGTGGGCAGTGCGGTCAGTGGGCAGTGCGGTCAGTGGGCAGTGCTAGTGTCAGTGGGCAGTGCGGTCAGTGGGCAGTGCGGTCAGTGGGCAGTGCTGTGTCAGTGGGCAGTGCGGTCAGTGGGGCAGTGCGGTCAGTGGGCAGTGCTGTGTCAGTGGGCAGTGCGGTCAGTGGGCAGTGCTGTGTCAGTGGGCAGTGCGGTCAGTGGGCCAGTGCGGTCAGTGGGCAGTGCTGTGTCAGTGGGCAGTGCGGTCAGTGGGCAGTGCGGTCAGTGGGCAGTGCGGTCAGTGGGCAGTGCTGTGTCAGTGGGCAGTGCGGTCAGTGGGCAGTGCGGTCAGTGGGCAGTGCGGTCAGTGGGCAGTGCTGTGTCAGTGGGCAGTGCGGTCAGTGGCAGTGCTGTGTCAGTGGCATGCTCTCAGTGGGCAGTGCGGTCAGTGCGCAGTGCGGTCAGTGGGCAGTGCTGTGTCAGTGGGCAGTGCGGTCAGTGGACAGTGCGGTCAGTGGGCAGTGCGGTCAGTGGGCAGTGCAGTCAGTGGGGCAGTGCAGTCAGTGGGCAGTGCAGTCAGTGGGCAGTGCGGTCAGTGGGCAGTGCTGTTGTCAGTGGGCAGTGCGGTCAGTGGGCAGTGCGGTCAGTGGGCAGTGCTGTGTCAGTGGGCAGTGCGGTCAGTGGGCAGTGCGGTCAGTGGGCAGTGCGGTCAGTGGGCAGTGCGGTCAGTGGGCAGTGCGGTCAGTGGGCAGTGCTGTGTCAGTGGGCAGTGCGGTCAGTGGGCAGTGCGGTCAGTGGGCAGTGCGGTCAGTGGGCAGTGCTGTGTCAGTGGGCAGTGCGGTCAGTGGGCAGTGCGGTCAGTGGGCAGTGCGGTCAGTGGGCAGTGCTGTGTCAGTGGGCAGTGCGGTCAGTGGGCAGTGCGGTCAGTGGGCAGTGCTGTGTCAGTGGGCAGTGCGGTCAGTGGGCAGTGCGGTCAGTGGGCAGTGCGGTCAGTGGGCAGTGCTGTGTCAGTGGGCAGTGCGGTCAGTGGGCAGTGCGGTCAGTGGGCAGTGCGGTCAGTGGGCAGTGCGGTCAGTGGGCAGTGCTGTGTCAGTGGGCAGTGCGGTCAGTGGGCAGTGCGGTCAGTGGACAGTGCAGTCAGTGGACAGTGCGGTCAGTGGACAGTGCTGTGTCAGTGGGCAGTGCGGTCAGTGGCCAGTGCTGTGTCAGTGGACAGTGCTGTGTCAGTGGGCAGTGCGGTCAGGACAGTGCAGTCAGTGGGCAGTGCGGTCAGTGGGCAGTGCTGTGTCAGTGGGCAGTGCGGTCAGTGGGCAGTGCTGTGTCAGTGGGCAGTGCGGTCAGTGGGCAGTGCTGTGTCAGTGGGCAGTGCTGTGTCAGTGGGCAGTGCGGTCAGTGGGCAGTGCTGTGCAGGCAGTGCGGTCAGTGGACAGTGCAGGCAGTGGGCAGTGCAGTCAGTGGGCAGTGCTGTGTCAGTGGACAGTGCAGTCAGTGGGCAGTGCTGTGTCAGTGGGCAGTGCTGTGTCAGTGGCAGTGCGGTCAGTGGGCAGTGCGGTCAGTGGGCAGTGCTGTGTCAGTGGGCAGTGCTGTTCAGTGGGCAGTGCAGTCAGTGGGCAGTGCGGTCAGTGGGCAGTGCGGTCAGTGGGCAGTGCTGTGTCAGTGGGCAGTGCTGTGTCAGTGGGCAGTGCTGTGTCAGTGGGCAGTGGCGGTCAGTGGGCAGTGCGGTCAGTGGGCAGTGCGGTCAGTGGGCAGTGCTGTGTCAGTGGGCAGTGCTGGGTCAGTGGGCAGTGCGGTCAGTGGGAGTGCGGTCAGTGGCATGCTGTCAGTGGACAGGCTGTGTCAGTGGGCAGGTGCTGTGTCAGTGGGCAGTGCGGTCAGTGGGCAGTGCGGTCAGTGGACAGTGCAGTCAGTGGGCAGTGCGGTCAGTGGACAGTGCGGTCAGTGGGCAGTGCTGTGTCAGTGGGCAGTGCGGTCAGTGGGCAGTGCGGTCAGTGGGCAGTGCTGTGTCAGTGGGCAGTGCTGTGTCAGTGGGCAGTGCTGCGTCAGTGGGCAGTGCGGTCAGTGGGCAGTGCGGTCAGTGGGCAGTGCGGCTCAGTGGGCAGTGCTGTGTCAGTGGGCAGTGCGGTCAGTGGGCAGTGCTGTGCAGGCAGTGCGGTCAGTGGACAGTGCAGTCAGTGGGCAGTGGGCAGTGCAGTCAGTGGGCAGTGCTGTGTCAGTGGACAGTGCAGTCAGTGGGCATGTGCTGTGTCAGTGGGCAGTGCGGTCAGTGGGGCAATGCTGTGTCAGTGGGCAGTGCTGTGTCAGTGGGCAGTGCTGTGTCAGTGGGCAGTGCGGTCAGTGGGCAGTGCTGTGTCAGTGGGCAGTGCAGTCAGTGGGCAGTGCGGTCAGTGGGCAGTGCTGTGTCAGTGGGCAGGTGCGGTCAGTGGGCAGTGCGGTCAGTGGGCAGTGCTGTGTCAGTGGACAGTGCTGTGTCAGTGGGCAGTGCGGTCAGTGGGCAGTGCTGTGTCAGTGGGCAGTGCAGTCAGTGGGCAGTGCTGTGCAGGCAGTGCGGTCAGTGGACAGTGCAGTCAGTGGGCAGTGCGGTCAGTGGGCAGTGCGGTGTCAGTGGGCAGTGCGGTCAGTGGGGCAGTGCGGTCAGTGGGCAGTGCTGTGTCAGTGGGCAGTGCCGGTCAGTGGCAGTGCGGTCAGTGGGCAGTGCTGTGTAGTGGGCAGTGCAGTCAGTGGGCAGTGCGGTCAGTGGACAGTGCAGTCAGTGGGCAGTGCGGTCAGTGGGCAGTGCTGTGTCAGTGGGCAGTGCGGTCAGTGGGCAGTGCTGTGTCAGTGGGCAGTGCGGTCAGTGGGCAGTGCGGTCAGTGGGCAGTGCGGTCAGTGGGCAGTGCGGTCAGTGGGCAGTGCGGTCAGTGGGCAGTGCTGTGTCAGTGGGCAGTGCGGTCAGTGGGCAGTGGGTCAGTGGGCAGTGCGGTAAGTGGGCAGTGCTGTGTCAGTGGACAGTGCTGTGTCAGTGGGCAGTGCTGTGTCAGTGGACAGTGCTGTGTCAGTGGGCAGTGCGGTCAGTGACAGTGCGGTCAGTGGGCAGTGCTGTGTCAGTGGACAGTGCTGGGTCAGTGGGCAGTGCTGTGTCAGTGGACAGTGCTGTGTCAGTGGGCAGTGCGGTCAGTGGACAGTGCGGTCAGTGGCAGTGCTGTGTCAGTGGGCAGTGCGGTCAGTGGGCAGTGCTGTGTCAGTGGACAGTGCTGTGTCAGTGGGCAGTGCTGTGTCAGTGGGCAGTGCGGTCAGTGGGCAGTGCGGTCAGTGGACAGTGCAGTCAGTGGGCAGGTGCGGTCAGTGGGCAGTGCGGTCAGTGGGCAGTGCTGTGTCGTGGGCAGTGCGGTCAGTGGGCAGTGCGGTCAGTGGGAGTGCGGTCAGTGGGCAGTGCTGTGTCAGTGGGCAGTGGGCAGTGCTGTGTCAGTGGGCAGTGCGGTCAGTGGGCAGTGCTGTGCAGGCAGTGCGGTCAGTGGACAGTGCAGTCAGTGGGCAGTGGGCAGTGCAGTCAGTGGGCAGTGCTGTGTCAGTGGGCAGTGCGGTCAGTGGGCAGTGCGGTCAGTGGGCAGTGCGGTCAGTGGGCAGTGCTGTGTCAGTGGGCAGTGCGGTCAGTGGGCAGTGCGGTCAGTGGGCAGTGCTGTGTCAGTGGGCAGTGCGGTCAGTGGGCAGTGCGGTCAGTGGGCAGTGCTGTGTCAGTGGGCAGTGTGGTCAGTGGGCAGTGCGGTCCAGTGGGCAGTGCTGTGTCAGTGGGCAGTGCGGTCAGTGGGCAGTGCTGTGTCAGTGGGCAGTGCGGTCAGTGGGCAGTGCGGTCAGTGGCAGTGCTGTGTCAGTGGGCAGTGCGGTCAGTGGGCAGTGCGGTCAGTGGGCAGTGCGGTCAGTGGGCAGTGCTGTGTCAGTGGGCAGTGCGGTCAGTGGGCAGTGCGGTCAGTGGGCAGTGCGGTCAGTGGGCAGTGCTGTGTCAGTGGGCAGTGCGGTCAGTGGGCAGTGCGGTCAGTGGGCAGTGCTGTGTCAGTGGGCAGTGCGGTCAGTGGGCTGTGCGGTCAGTGGGCAGTGCGGTCAGTGGGCAGTGCTGTGTCAGTGGGCAGTGCGGTCAGTGGACAGTGCGGTCAGTGGGCAGTGCGGTCAGTGGGCAGTGCAGTCAGTGGGCAGTGCAGTCAGTGGGCAGTGCAGTCAGTGGGCAGTGCGGTCAGTGGGCAGTGCTGTGTCAGTGGGCAGTGCGGTCAGTGGGCAGTGCGGTCAGTGGGCAGTGCTGTGTCAGTGGGCAGTGCGGTCAGTGGGCAGTGCGGTCAGTGGGCAGTGCGGTCAGTGGGCAGTGCGGTCAGTGGGCAGTGCTGTGTCAGTGGGCAGTGCGGTCATGGTGCAGGGCGGGGCAGTGCGGTCAGTGGGCAGTGCGGTCAGTGGGCAGTGCTGTGTCAGTCGGGCAGTGCGGTCAGTGGGCAGTGCGGTCAGTGGGCAGTGCGGTCAGTGGGCAGTGCTGTGTCAGTGGGCAGTGCGGTCAGTGGGCAGTGCGGTCAGTGGGCAGTGCTGTGTCAGTGGGCAGTGCGGTCAGTGGGCAGTGCGGTCAGTGGGCAGTGCGGTCAGTGGGCAGTGCTGTGTCAGTGGGCAGTGCGGTCAGTGGGCAGTGCGGTCAGTGGGCAGTGCGTCAGTGGGCAGTGCGGTCAGTGGGCAGTGCGGTCAGTGGGCAGTGCGGTCAGTGGGCAGTGCTGTGTCAGTGGGCAGTGCGGTCAGTGGGCAGTGCGGTCAGTGGGCAGTGCGGTCAGTGGGCAGTGCGGTCAGTGGGCAGTGCTGTGTCAGTGGGCAGTGCGGTCAGTGGGCAGTGCGGTCAGTGGGACAGTGCAGTCAGTGGACAGTGCGGTCAGTGGGACAGTGCTGTGTCAGTGGGCAGTGCGGTCAGTGACAGTGCTGTGTCAGTGGACAGTGCTGTGTCAGTGGAGCAGTGCGGTCAGTGGACAGTGCAGTCAGTGGGCAGTGCGGTCAGTGGGCAGTGCTGTGTCAGTGGGCAGTGCGGTCAGTGGGCAGTGCTGTGTCAGTGGGCAGTGCGGTCAGTGGGCAGTGCTGTGTCAGTGGGCAGTGCTGTGTCAGTGGGCAGTGCGGTCAGTGGGCAGTGCTGTGCAGGCAGTGCGGTCAGTGGACAGTGCAGGCAGTGGGCAGTGCAGTCAGTGGGCAGTGCTGTGTCAGTGGACAGTGCAGTCAGTGGGCAGTGCTGTGTCAGTGGGCAGTGCTGTGTCAGTGGGCAGTGCGGTCAGGTGGGCAGTGCGGTCAGTGGCAGTGCTGTGTCAGTGGGCAGTGCTGTGCGTCAGTGGGCAGTGCAGTCAGTGGGCAGTGCGGTCAGTGGGCAGTGCGGTCAGTGGGCAGTGCTGTGTCAGTGGGCAGTGCTGTGTCAGTGGGCAGTGCGGTCAGTGGGCAGTGCTGTGTCAGTGGACAGTGCTGTGTCAGTGGGCAGGTGCTGTGTCAGTGGGCAGTGCGGTCAGTGGGCAGTGCGGTCAGTGGACAGTGCAGTCAGTGGGCAGTGCGGTCAGTGGACAGTGCGGTCAGTGGGCAGTGCTGTGTCAGTGGGCAGTGCGGTCAGTGGGCAGTGCGGTCAGTGGGCAGTGCTGTGTCGTGGGCAGTGCTGTGTCAGTGGGCAGTGCTGCGTCAGTGGGCAGTGCGGTCAGTGGGCAGTGCGGTCAGTGGGGCAGTGCGGTCAGTGGGCAGTGCTGTGTCAGTGGGCAGTGCGGTCAGTGGGCAGTGCTGTGCAGGCAGTGCGGTCAGTGGAGCAGTGCAGTCAGTGGGCAGTGGGCAGTGCAGTCAGTGGGCAGTGCTGTGTCAGTGGACAGTGCAGTCAGTGGGCAGTGCTGTGTCAGTGGCAGTGCGGTCGTGGGGCAGTGCTGTGTCAGTGGGCAGTGCTGTGTCAGTGGGCAGTGCTGTGTCAGTGGGCAGTGCGGTCAGTGGGCAGTGCTGTGTCAGTGGGCAGTGCAGTCAGTGGGCAGTGCGGTCAGTGGGCAGTGCTGTGTCAGTGGGCAGTGCGGTCAGTGGGCAGTGCGGTCAGTGGGCAGTGCTGTGTCAGTGACAGTGCTGTGTCAGTGGGCAGCTGCGGTCAGTGGGCAGTGCTGTGTCAGTGGGCAGTTGCAGTCAGTGGGCAGTGCTGTGCAGGCAGTGCGGTCAGTGGACAGTGGTCAGTGGGCAGTGCGGTCAGTGGGCAGTGCGGTGTCAGTGGGCAGTGCGGTCAGTGGGCAGTGCGGTCAGTGGGCAGGCTGTGTCAGTGGGCAGTGCGGTCAGTGGGCAGTGCGGTCAGTGGGCAGTGCTGTGTCAGTGGGCAGTGCAGTCAGTGGGCAGTGCGGTCAGTGGACAGTGCAGTCAGTGGGCAGTGCGGTCAGTGGGCAGTGCTGTGTCAGTGGGCAGTGCGGTCAGTGGGCAGTGCTGTGTCAGTGGCAGTGCTGGTTCAGTGGGCAGTGCGGTCAGTGGGCAGTGCGGTCAGTGGGCAGTGCGGTCAGTGGGCAGTGCGGTCAGTGGGCAGTGCTGTGCAAGCAGTGCGGTCAGTGGACAGTGCGGTCAGTGGACAGTGCGGTCAGTGGACAGTGCTGTGTCAGTGGGCAGTGGCGGTCAGTGGGCAGTGCGGTCAGTGGGCAGTGCGGTCAGTGGGCAGTTGCGCGTCAGTGGGCAGTGCGGTCAGTGGGCAGTGCGGTCAGTGGGCAGTGCTGTGTCAGTGGGCAGTGCGGTCAGTGGGCAGTGCGGTCAGTGGGCAGTGCGGTAAGTGGGCAGTGCTGTGTCAGTGGACAGTGCTGTGTCAGTGGGCAGTGCTGTGTCAGTGGACAGTGCTGTGTCAGTGGGCAGTGCGGTCAGTGGACAGTGCGGTCAGTGGGCAGTGCTGTGTCAGTGACAGTGCTGGGTCAGTGGGCAGTGCTGTGTCAGTGGACAGTGCTGTGTCAGTGGGCAGCTAGCGGTCAGTGGACAGTGCGGTCAGTGGGCAGTGCTGTGTCAGTGGGCAGTGCGCAGTGGGCAGTGCTGTGTCAGTGGACAGTGCTGTGTCAGTGGGCAGTGCTGTGCAGGTCAGTGGGCAGTGCGGTCAGTGGGCAGTGCGGTCAGTGGACAGTGCAGTCAGTGGGCAGTGCGGTCAGTGGGCAGTGCGGTCAGTGGGCAGTGCTGTGTCAGTGGGCAGTGCGGTCAGTGGCAGTGCGGTCAGTGGGCAGTGCGGTCAGTGGGCAGTGCTGTGTCAGTGGGCAGTGGGCAGTGCTGTGTCAGTGGGCAGTGCGGTCAGTGGGCAGTGCTGTGCAGGCAGTGCGGTCAGTGGACAGTGCAGTCAGTGGGCAGTGGGCAGTGCAGTCAGTGGGCAGTGCTGTGTCAGTGGACAGTGCAGTCAGTGGGCAGTGCTGTGTCAGTGGGCAGTGCGGTCAGTGGGCAGTGCGGTCAGTGGGCAGTGCGGTCAGTGGGCAGTGCTGTGTCAGTGGGCAGTGCTGTGTCAGTGGGCAGTGCAGTCAGTGGGCAGTGCGGTCAGTGGGCAGTGCTGTGTCAGTGGGCAGTGCGGTCAGTGGGCAGTGCTGTGTCAGTGGGCAGTGCTGTGTCAGTGGGCAGTGCTGTGTCAGTGGACAGTGCTGTGTCAGTGGGCAGTGCGGTCAGTGGGCAGTGCTGTGTCAGTGGGCAGTGCTGTGTCAGTGGGCAGTGCGGTCAGTGGGCAGTGCTGTGCAGGCAGTGCGGTCAGTGGACAGTGCAGTCAGTGGGCAGTGCGGTCAGTGGGCAGTGCGGTGTCAGTGGGCAGTGCGGTCAGTGGGCAGTGCGGTCAGTGGGCAGTGCTGTGTCAGTGGGCAGTGCGGTCAGTGGGCAGTGCGGTCAGTGGGCAGTGCTGTGTCAGTGGGCAGTGCTGTGTCAGTGGGCAGTGCAGTCAGTGGGCAGTGCGGTCAGTGGACAGTGCAGTCAGTGGGCAGTGCGGTCAGTGGGCAGTGCGGTCAGTGGACAGTGCAGTCAGTGGGCAGTGCGGTCAGTGGGCAGTGCGGTCAGTGGGCAGTGCGGTCAGTGGGCAGTGCTGTGTCAGTGGGCAGTGCTGTGTCAGTGGGCAGTGCGGTCAGTGGGCAGTGCTGTGCAAGCAGTGTGGTCAGTGGACAGTGCGGTCAGTGGACAGTGCTGTGTCAGTGGGCAGTGCGGTCAGTGGGCAGTGCGGTCAGTGGGCAGTGCGGTCAGTGGGCAGTGCTGTGTCAGTGGGCAGTGCGGTCGGTGGGCAGTGCGGTCAGTGGGCAGTGCGGTCAGTGGACAGTGCGGTCAGTGGGCAGTGCGGTGTCAGTGGGCAGTGCGGTGTCAGTGGGCAGTGCGGTCAGTGGGCAGTGCGGTCAGTGGGCAGTGCGGTCAGTGGGCAGTGCTGTGTCAGTGGGCAGTGCGGTCAGTGGGCAGTGCTGTGTCAGTGGGCAGTGCGGTCAGTGGGCAGTGCTGTGTCAGTGGGCAGTGCGGTCAGTGGGCAGTGCTGTGTCAGTGGGCAGTGCTGTGTCAGTGGGCAGTGCGGTCAGTGGGCAGTGCTGTGTCAGTGGGCAGTGCGGTCAGTGGGCAGTGCGGTCAGTGGGCAGTGCTGTGTCAGTGGGCAGTGCGGTCAGTGGACAGTGCGGTCAGTGGGCAGTGCTGTGTCAGTGGGCAGTGCGGTGTCAGTGGGCAGTGCGGTCAGTGGGCAGTGCGGTCAGTGGGCAGTGCGGTCAGTGGGCAGTGCTGTGTCAGTGGGCAGTGCTGTGTCAGTGGGCAGTGCAGTCAGTGGGCAGTGCGGTCAGTGGACAGTGCAGTCAGTGGGCAGTGCGGTCAGTGGGCAGTGCGGTCAGTGGGCAGTGCTGTGTCAGTGGGCAGTGCGGTCAGTGGGCAGTGCGGTCAGTGGGCAGTGCAGTCAGTGGGCAGTGCGGTCAGTGGGCAGTGCTGTGCAAGCAGTGTGGTCAGTGGACAGTGCGGTCAGTGGACAGTGCTGTCAGTGGGCAGTGCTGTGTCAGTGGGCAGTGCGGTCAGTGGGCAGTGCGGTCAGTGGGCAGTGCAGTCAGTGGGCAGTGCGGTCAGTGGGCAGTGCTGTGCAAGCAGTGTGGTCAGTGGACAGTGCGGTCAGTGGACAGTGCGGTCAGTGGGCAGTGCTGTGTCAGTGGGCAGTGCTGTGTCAGTGGGCAGTGCGGTCAGTGGGCAGTGCTGTGTCAGTGGGCAGTACGGTCAGTGGGCAGTGCTGTGTCAGTGGGCAGTGCGGTCAGTGGGCAGTGCTGTGTCAGTGGGCAGTGCGGTCAGTGGGCAGTGCGGTCAGTGGGCAGTGCGGTCAGTGGGCAGTGCGGTCAGTGGGCAGTGCTGTGTCAGTGGGCAGTGCGGTCAGTGGGCAGTGCGGTCAGTGGGCAGTGCTGTGTCAGTGGGCAGTGCGGTCAGTGGGCAGTGCGGTCAGTGGGCAGTGCTGTGTCAGTGGGCAGTGCGGGCAGTGCGGTCAGTGGGCAGTGCGGTCAGTGGGCAGTGCTGTGCAGGCAGTGCGGTCAGTGGGCAGTGCGGTCAGTGGGCAGTGCTGTGCAGGCAGTGCGGTCAGTGGGCAGTGCGGTCAGTGGGCAGTGCGGGGAAGTCCGTGCTGATTCAGCCAGTTTCCCTGTGATTGTTCCGGTTGGAATGAATTCCTGACTCAGCTCCTGTTTCAGTGAGAGGGAAAAACAGAAGCAGCAGAGGGACAGCAACCCCATCACCAGATCACGGAGCAGCAGCAGGAACAGACGCAACACTTCGGAATCAACGGGAAGGGGATTGGGATTGTGTACAGTAGGAGTGAACGGGAAGGGGATTGGGATTGTGTACAGTGGGAGTGAACGGGAAGGGGATTGGGATTGTGTACAGTAGGAGTGAACGGGAAGGGGATTGGGATTGTGTACAGTGGGAGTGAACGGGAAGGGGATTGGGATTGTGTACAGTGAGAGTGAACGGGAAGGGGATTGGGATTGTGTACAGTGGGAGTGAACGGGAAGGGGATTGGGATTGTGTACAGTGGGAGTGAACGGGAAGGGGATTGGGATTGTGTACAGTGGGAGTGAACGGGAAGGGGATTGGGATTGTGTACAGTGGGAGTGAACGGGAAGGGGATTGGGATTGTGTACAGTGGGAGTGAACGGGAAGGGGATTGGGATTGTGTACAGTGGGAGTGAACGGGAAGGGGATTGGGATTGTGTACAGTGAGAGTGAACGGGAAGGGGATTGGGATTGTGTACAGTGGGAGTGAACGGGAAGGGGATTGGGATTGTGTACAGTGGGAGTGAACGGGAAGGGGATTGGGATTGTGTACAGTGGGAGTGAACGGGAAGGGGATTGGGATTGTGTACAGTGAGAGTGAACGGGAAGGGGATTGGGATTGTGTACAGTGGGAGTGAACGGGAAGGGGATTGGGATTGTGTACAGTGGGAGTGAACGGGAAGGGGATTGGGATTGTGTACAGTGAGAGTGAACGGGAAGGGGATTGGGATTGTGTACAGTGGGAGTGAACGGGAAGGGGATTGGGATTGTGTACAGTGAGAGTGAACGGGAAGGGGATTGGGATTGTGTACAGTGGGAGTGAACGGGAAGGGGATTGGGATTGTGTACAGTGGGAGTGAACGGGAAGGGGATTGGGATTGTGTACAGTGAGAGTGAACGGGAAGGGGATTGGGATTGTGTACAGTGGGAGTGAACGGGAAGGGGATTGGGATTGTGTACAGTGGGAGTGAACGGGAAGGGGATTGGGATTGTGTACAGTGAGAGTGAACGGGAAGGGGATTGGGATTGTGTACAGTAGGAGTGAACGGGAAGGGGATTGGGATTGTGTACAGTGGGAGTGAACGGGAAGGGGATTGGGATTGTGTACAGTGGGAGTGAACGGGAAGGGGATTGGGATTGTGTACAGTGAGAGTGAACGGGAAGGGGATTGGGATTGTGTACAGTGGGAGTGAACGGGAAGGGGATTGAGATTGTGTGCAGTGAGAGTGAACGGGAAGGGGATTGGGATTGTGTACAGTGAGAGTGAACGGGAAGGGGATTGGGATTGTGTACAGTAGGAGTGAACGGGAAGGGGATTGGGATTGTGTACAGTGGGAGTGAACGGGAAGGGGATTGGGATTGTGTACAGTGAGAGTGAACGGGAAGGGGATTGGGATTGTGTACAGTGGGAGTGAACGGGAAGGGGATTGGGATTGTGTACAGTGGGAGTGAACGGGAAGGGGATTGGGATTGTGTACAGTGGGAGTGAACGGGAAGGGGATTGGGATTGTGTACAGTGGGAGTGAACGGGAAGGGGATTGGGATTGTGTACAGTGGGAGTGAACGGGAAGGGGATTGGGATTGTGTACAGTGGGAGTGAACGGGAAGGGGATTGGGATTGTGTACAGTGGGAGTGAACGGGAAGGGGATTGGGATTGTGTACAGTGGGAGTGAACGGGAAGGGGATTGGGATTGTGTACAGTGGGAGTGAACGGGAAGGGGATTGGGATTGTGTACAGTGGGAGTGAACGGGAAGGGGATTGGGATTGTGTACAGTGGGAGTGAACGGGAAGGGGATTGGGATTGTGTACAGTGGGAGTGAACAGGAAGGGGATTGGGATTGTGTACAGTGGGAGTGAACGGGAAGGGGATTGGGATTGTGTACAGTGGGAGTGAACGGGAAGGGGATTGGGATTGTGTACAGTGAGAGTGAACGGGAAGGGGATTGGGATTGTGTACAGTGGGAGTGAACGGGAAGGGGATTGGGATTGTGTACAGTGGGAGTGAACAGGAAGGGGATAGGGATTGGGAACAGTGGGAGTGAACGGGAAGGGGATTGGGTCCATTGGGATGTTGGATTGCTAATCCTGAATGGAATATTGTGGGCAATCGGGGTCAGAGGGGGAAAAGGGGGAGGAATGAAAGTGAGGGGTGATGGATCTCTCTGTGTTGTCCGGGATCTCACTGAGCCCCGGCTGTTGTTTAAATCCTTATTCCAGCCAGTCACGCTGAAAGGTCTCCCTCAATGACTGCTTCACTTGGAAACAGATTCCGAAGTGTATCCGGGGAAGAGTGGCGGTGATAGGGAAGGGATCCCAGCTCCTGTACTTAGCTGGACAAAGGGAGCCTGTAGTGAAGGTGTTTTCTGAAGGTTATCTCTCTGATGTCAGGGAGGAAGGGGTGAATGGAGAGATTTCAAACTGCTGGTCTGATCGAGGTGTCTGCAACTTTGATGTGAATATGAACTGTTGTACGAGGGGAAAAAGCTGCAAGGAATGGTTCAGTTTGATGAATTTTTGGTTAGATTTATTATTGTCACATGTATTAACATAGAGTGAAAACTATTGTATCTTGCACGCTATACAGACAAAGCATACTGTTCACAGAGAAGGAAAGGAGAGAGTGCCAGGGACCCGGGGCAGCACGGTGACACAGTGATTCGCACTGCTGTCTCACAGTGCCAGGGACCCGGGGCAGCACGGTGACACAGTGATTCACACTGCTGTCTCACAGTGCCAGGGACCTGGGACAGCACGGTGACACAGTGATTCACACTGCTGTCTTACAGCGCCAGGGACCCGGGGCAGCACGGTGACACAGTGATTCACACTGCTGTCTCACAGTGCCAGGGACCCGGGGCAGCACGGTGACACAGTGATTCACACTGCTGTCTCACAGTGCCAGGGACCCGGGGCAGCACGGTGACACAGTGATTCACACTGCTGTCTCACAGTGCCAGGGACCCGGGGCAGCACGGTGACACAGTGATTCACACTGCTGTCTCACAGTGCCAGGGACCCGGGGCAGCACGGTGACACAGTGATTAGCACTGCTGTCTCACAGTGCCAGGGACCCGGGGCAGCACGGTGACACAGTGATTCACACTGCTGTCTCACAGTGCCAGGGACCCGGGGCAGCACGGTGACACAGTGATTCACACTGCTGTCTCACAGTGCCAGGGACCCGGGGCAGCACGGTGACACAGTGATTCACACTGCTGTCTCACAGTGCCAGGGACCCGGGGCAGCACGGTGACACAGTGATTCACACTGCTGTCTCACAGTGCCAGGGACCCGGGGCAGCACGGTGACACAGTGATTCACACTGCTGTCTCACAGTGCCAGGGACCCGGGGCAGCACGGTGACACAGTGATTAGCACTGCTGTCTCACAGTGCCAGGGACCCGGGGCAGCACGGTGACACAGTGATTCACACTGCTGTCTCACAGCGCCAGGGACCCGGGACAGCACGGTGACACAGTGATTCACACTGCTGTCTCACAGCGCCAGGGACCCGGGGCAGCACGGTGACACAGTGATTCACACTGCTGTCTCACAGCGCCAGGGACCCGGGGCAGCACGGTGACACAGTGATTCACACTGCTGTCTCACAGCGCCAGGGACCCGGGACAGCACGGTGACACAGTGATTCACACTGCTGTCTCACAGCGCCAGGGACCCGGGGCAGCACGGTGACACAGTGATTCACACTGCTGTCTCACAGCGCCAGGGACCCGGGGCAGCACGGTGACACAGTGATTCACATTGCTGTCTCACAGCGCCAGGGACCCGGGGCAGCACGGTGACACAGTGATTCGCACTGCTGTCTCACAGTGCCAGGGACCCGGGGCAGCACGGTGACACAGTGATTCACACTGCTGTCTCACAGTGCCAGGGACCCGGGGCAGCACGGTGACACAGTGATTCACACTGCTGTCTCACAGCGCCAGGGACCCGGGGCAGCACGGTGACACAGTGATTAGCACTGCTGTCTCACAGCGCCAGGGACCCGGGGCAGCACGGTGACACAGTGATTAGCACTGCTGTCTCACAGCGCCAGGGACCCGGGGCAGCACGGTGACACAGTGATTCACACTGCTGTCTCACAGTGCCAGGGACTCGGGGCAGCACGGTGACACAGTGATTCACACTGCTGTCTCACAGTGCCAGGGACCCGGGGCAGCACGGTGACACAGTGATTAGCACTGCTGTCTCACAGTGCCAGGGACCCGGGGCAGCACGGTGACACAGTGATTCACACTGCTGTCTCACAGCGCCAGGGACCCGGGGCAGCACGGTGACACAGTGATTAGCACTGCTGTCTCACAGCGCCAGGGACCCGGGGCAGCACGGTGACACAGTGATTCACACTGCTGTCTCACAGTGCCAGGGACCCGGGGTAGCACGGTGACACAGTGATTCACACTGCTGTCTCACAGTGCCAGGGACCCGGGGCAGCACGGTGACACAGTGATTAGCACTGCTGTCTCACAGCGCCAGGGACCCGGGGCAGCACGGTGACACGGTGATTCACGCTGCTGTCTCACGGTGCCAGGGACCCGGGGCAGCACGGTGACACAGTGATTAGCACTGCTGTCTCACAGCGCCAGGGACCCGGGGCAGCACGGTGACACAGTGATTCACACTGCTGTCTCACAGTGCCAGGGACTCGGGGCAGCACGGTGACACAGTGATTCACACTGCTGTCTCACAGTGCCAGGGACCCGGGGCAGCACGGTGACACAGTGATTAGCACTGCTGTCTCACAGTGCCAGGGACCCGGGGCAGCACGGTGACACAGTGATTCACACTGCTGTCTCACAGCGCCAGGGACCCGGGGCAGCACGGTGACACAGTGATTCACACTGCTGTCTCACAGTGTCAGGGACCCGGGGCAGCACGGTGACACAGTGATTCACACTGCTGTCTCACAGCGCCAGGGACCCGGGGCAGCACGGTGACACAGTGATTCACACTGCTGTCTCACAGTGCCAGGGACCCGGGGCAGCACGGTGATACAGTGATTAGCACTGCTGTCTCACAGTGCCAGGGACCCGGGGCAGCACGGTGATACAGTGATTCACGCTGCTGTCTCACAGTGCCAGGGACCCGGGGCAGCACGGTGACACAGTGATTCACACTGCTGTCTCACAGCGCCAGGGACCCGGGGCAGCACGGTGACACAGTGATTCACACTGCTGTCTCACAGCGCCAGGGACCCGGGGCAGCACGGTGACACAGTGATTCACACTGCTGTCTCACGGTGCCAGGGACCTGGGGCAGCAAGGTGACACAGTGATTCACACTGCTGTCTCACAGCCCCAGGGACCCGGGGCAGCACGGTGACACAGTTATTCACACTGCTGTCTCACAGCGCCAGGGACCCGGGGCAGCAAGGTGACACAGTGATTCACACTGCTGTCTCACAGCGCCAGGGACCCGGGGCAGCACGGTGACACAGTGATTCACGCTGCTGTCTCACAGTGCCAGGGACCCGGGGCAGCACGGTGATACAGTGATTAGCACTGCTGTCTCACAGTGCCAGGGACCCGGGGCAGCACGGTGATACAGTGATTAGCACTGCTGTCTCACAGCGCCAGGGACCCGGGGCAGCACGGTGACACAGTGATTAGCACTGCTGTCTCACAGTGCCAGGGACCCGGGGCAGCACGGTGACACAGTGATTAGCACTGCTGTCTCACAGTGCCAGGGACCCGGGGCAGCACGGTGACACAGTGATTCACACTGCTGTCTCACAGTGCCAGGGACCCGGGGCAGCACGGTGACACAGTGATTCACGCTGCTGTCTCACAGCGCCAGGGACCCGGGGCAGCACGGTGACACAGTGATTCACGCTGCTGTCTCACAGTGCCAGGGACCCGGGGCAGCACGGTGATACAGTGATTAGCACTGCTGTCTCACAGTGCCAGGGACCCGGGGCAGCACGGTGATACAGTGATTAGCACTGCTGTCTCACAGCGCCAGGGACCCGGGGCAGCACGGTGACACAGTGATTAGCACTGCTGTCTCACAGCGCCAGGGACCCGGGGCAGCACGGTGACACAGTGATTCACACTGCTGTCTCACAGTGCCAGGGACCCGGGGCAGCACGGTGACACAGTGATTCACACTGCTGTCTCACGGTGCCAGGGACCCGGGGCAGCACGGTGACACAGTGATTCACACTGCTGTCTCACAGTGCCAGGGACCCGGGGCAGCACGGTGACACAGTGATTCACACTGCTGTCTCACAGCGCCAGGGACCCGGGGCAGCACGGTGACACAGTGATTCACACTGCTGTCTCACAGCGCCAGGGACCCGGGGCAGCACGGTGACACAGTGATTCACACTGCTGTCTCACAGTGCCAGGGACCCGGGGCAGCACGGTGACACGGTGATTCACACTGCTGTCTCACAGTGCCAGGGACCCGGGGCAGCACGGTGACACGGTGATTCACACTGCTGTCTCACAGTGCCAGGGACCCGGGGCAGCACGGTGACTCAGTGATTCACACTGCTGTCTCACAGCGCCAGGGACCCGGGGCAGCACGGTGACGCAGTGATTCACACTGCTGTCTCACAGCGCCAGGGACCCGGGGCAGCACGGTGACGCAGTGATTCACACTGCTGTCTCACAGCGCCAGGGACCCGGGGCAGCACGGTGACACAGTGATTCACACTGCTGTCTCACAGCGCCAGGGACCCGGGGCAGCACGGTGACACAGTGATTCACACTGCTGTCTCACAGTGCCAGGGACCCGGGGCAGCACGGTGACACAGTGATTAGCACTGCTGTCTCACAGTGCCAGGGACCCGGGGCAGCACGGTGACACAGTGATTCACACTGCTGTCTCACAGTGCCAGGGACCCGGGGCAGCACGGTGACACAGTGATTCACACTGCTGTCTCACAGTGCCAGGGACCCGGGGCAGCACGGTGACACAGTGATTCACACTGCTGTCTCACAGTGCCAGGGACCCGGGGCAGCACGGTGACACAGTGATTCACACTGCTGTCTCACAGTGCCAGGGACCCGGGGCAGCACGGTGACACAGTGATTCACACTGCTGTCTCACAGTGCCAGGGACCCGGGGCAGCACGGTGACACAGTGATTCACACTGCTGTCTCACAGTGCCAGGGACCCGGGGCAGCACGGTGACACAGTGATTAGCACTGCTGTCTCACAGTGCCAGGGACCCGGGGCAGCACGGTGACACAGTGATTAGCACTGCTGTCTCACAGTGCCAGGGACCCGGGGCAGCACGGTGACACAGTGATTCACACTGCTGTCTCACAGTGCCAGGGACCCGGGGCAGCACGGTGACACAGTGATTCACACTGCTGTCTCACAGTGCCAGGGACCCGGGGCAGCACGGTGACACAGTGATTCACACTGCTGTCTCACAGTGCCAGGGACCCGGGGCAGCACGGTGACACAGTGATTCACACTGCTGTCTCACAGTGCCAGGGACCCGGGGCAGCACGGTGACACAGTGATTCACACTGCTGTCTCACAGTGCCAGGGACCCGGGGCAGCACGGTGACACAGTGATTCACACTGCTGTCTCACAGTGCCAGGGACCCGGGGCAGCACGGTGACACAGTGATTCACACTGCTTTCTCACAGTGCCAGGGACCCGGGGCAGCACGGTGACACAGTGATTAGCACTGCTGTCTCACAGTGCCAGGGACCCGGGGCAGCACGGTGACACAGTGATTCACACTGCTGTCTCACAGTGCCAGGGACCCGGGGCAGCACGGTGACACAGTGATTCACACTGCTGTCTCACAGTGCCAGGGACCCGGGGCAGCACGGTGACACAGTGATTCACACTGCTGTCTCACAGTGCCAGGGACCCGGGTTTGATTCCTGGCTCGGATCACTGTCTGTGTGGAGTCTGCACGTTCTCCCCGTGTCTGCGTGGGTTTCCTCCGGGTGCTCCATTTTCCTCCCACAGTCTGAAAGATGTGCTGGTTAGGGTGCATTGGCTGTGCTAAATTCTCCCTCAGTGTAACCGAACAGGCACCGGAGTGTGGCAACTAGGGGATTTTCTGGGTAACTTCATTGCAGTGTTAATGTAAACCGACTTGTGACTAATAAATAAACTAAATTGAACTTTAACATGAAAACATCAGCTCAATCTAAATATCTCTTCACCAGCTTCAGAAAGCGCGAGAGAGAGAGAGAGAGACTCAGTGTAGAGAGAGTGAGAGTGAGACAGTGTGGAAAGAGAGAGGGAGAGAGAGTCAGTGGAGAGAGAGAGAGAGATTGGCCCGAGAGAGAGCGAGAGAGTGCATGAGGGAGACAATGTGAGAGTGAGTTTGTTTGAGAGAGAAAACAGAAAACAAAAGTTTCTACAGATATATAAAACGACAATGAGTGGCAAAGGTAAACGTTGGTCCATTAGAGCGTGAGAAGGAGGATAGAACATAGAACACTACAGCACAAACAGGCCCTTCGGCCCACGAGTTGCGCCGATCACATCAACACCTACCAATCTATAGACCTATCTATAACCCCCAATCCCATAAAACCCCATATACTCATCCAGAAGTCTTTTAAAAGACCCCAGCGAGTTCGCCTCCACCACCACTGACGGCAGCCGATTCCATTCACTCACCACCCTCTGAGTGAAAAACTTACCCCTAACATCACTTCTGTACTCGCCTCCCAGCACCTTAAATCTGTGTCCCCTCGTAGCGACCATTTCAGCCCTGGGAAATAGCCTCTGAGAATCCACCCTATCTATTCCTCTCAACATTTTGTAAACCTCTATCAGGTCGCCTCTCAACCTACGTCTCTCCAGGGAAAAGAGTCCCAGCTCCCTCAACCTAACTTCATAAGACATGCCTCCCAGTCCAGGCAACATCCTTGTAAATCTCCTCTGTACCCTTTCAATAGCTTCTACATCTTTCCTATAGTGAGGCGACCAGAACTGCGTACAGTACTCCAAATGAGGCCTGACAAGGGTCTTATAAAGTTGCAGCATTACCTCCCGACTCCTAAACTCAATCCCTCGATGTATTAACTGGAAATGAGGAAATGGCTGAGGCATTGAACAGATATTTTGTGTTGGTCTTCACAGTGGAAAACACAAATAACATTCCAAAAATTGATGACAGGAAGGTCTATGGCAGGTGAGGACTGAGAAACTATCATTATCACAAGAGGTAGTATTGGGCAAGTTAATGGGACTAAAAGTAGACAAGTCTCCTGGTCCTGATGGAATGTATCCCAGGGTATTAAAAGAGACGGCAGGAGAAATAGCAAATGCTCTAGTGGTAATTAACCAAAATTCACTGGATTCTGGGATGGTTCCTGCAGATTGGAAAACAGCAAATGTGATGGCACTGTTTATAAAAAGGAGGGAGACAAAAGGCAGGTAACTATAGGCCGGTTAGCCTAACTTCTGTAATAGAGAAAATGCTTGAATCTATCATCAAGGAAGAAATAGCGAGACATCTGGATATAAATTGTCCCATTGGTAAGATGCAGCATGGGTTCATTAAGGGAAGATCATATTTGATTAATTTGGTGGAATTCTTTCAGAACATTCCATGTACAGTGGACAATGGGGAACCTGTGGATGTGGTGTATCTGGATTTCCAGAAGGCATTTGACAAGGTGCCACACCAAAGACTGCTGCATAAGATAAAGGTGCACAGTATTACGGGTAATATATTAGCATGGATAGAGGATTGGGTAACTAACAGAAAGCAAAGAGTGGGGGTAAATGGGTGTTTTTCTGGTTGGCGATCAGTGACTAGGGTGTGTCTCAGGGATCAGTGTTGGGATTGCCATTGTTTACGATTTACATCGATGATTTAGAGTTGGGGACCAAGTGTAGTGTGTCAAAATTCACAGATGACAATGAGATGGGTGGCAGAGCAAAGTGTGCAGAGGATTCTGAAAGGGATATAGATAGTCTAAGTGAGTGGGCGAGGGTCTGGCAGATGGAGTACAATGTTGGTAAATGTGAAGGGGATGCTGGCCTTCATAGCGAGGGGGATTGAATATAAAAGTAGGGAGGTCTTGCTGCAGCTGTATAGGGCATTGGTGAGGCCGCAGCTGGAGTACTGTGTGCAGTTTTGGGCGCCGCATCTGCGCAAGGATATTTTGGCCCTGGAGGGAGGGCAGAGGAGGTTTACTAGGCTGATACCGGAGTTGAGGGGATTGAGCTATGAGGAGAGGCTGAATAAACTAGGCTTGTACTCGTTAGAGTTTAGAAGAATGAGGGGAGATCTCATTGAGACGTATAAGATGATGAATGGGATGGATAGGATAGAGGTGGAGAGACTCTTCCCGCTCAGAAAGGACAGTAGGACTAGGGGGCACAGCCTCAAGATAAGGGGGGGGCGGTTTAGAACAGAGTTGAGGAGGAACTTCTTCACTCAAAGGGTGGTGAATCTCTGGAATTCTCTGCCCGTTGAAGTGGTGGAGGCTGCCTCGCTAAATATTTTTAAGAAGCGGGTTGATGGGTTTTTGATAAGAGAGGGGATTAAGGGTTATGGGGAGAGGGCGGGAATGTGGAACTGAGCCACGACAGATCAGCCATGATCTTATTGAATGGCGGGGCAGGCTCGAAGGGCTAGATGGCCTACTCCTGCTCCTATTTCTTATGTTCTTATGAAGTCATCCATTTTGGTAGGAATAACAGCAAAATGGACTATTATTTAAATGGTAAAATATTGCAGCATGCTGCTGTGCAGAGGGACCTGGGTGTCCTTGTGTAGGAATCACAAGGAGTTGGTTTGTAGGTACAGCAGGTAATGAAGAAGGCAAATGGAATTTTGTCCTTCACTGCTAGAGGGATGGAGTTTAAAAACAGTGAGGTTATGTTGCAGCTGTATAAGGTGCTGGTGAGACCACATCTGGAGTTACTGTGTACAGTTTTGGTCTCCTTACTTGAGAAAGGATATACTGGCACTGGAGGGGGTGCAGAGGAGATTCAATAGATTGATTCCGGAGTTGAGAGGGTCGGCTTATGAGGAGAGACTGAGTAGACTGGGGTTATACTCATTGGAATTCAGAAGGATGAGGGGAGATCTTATAGAAACATATAAGATTATGAAGGGAATCGATAAGATAGAAGCAGGGAAGTTATTTCCACTGGCGGGTGAAACTAGAACTAGGGGGCATGGCCTCAAAATAAGGGGAGCAGATTTAGGACTGAGTTGAGGAGGAACTTCTTCACACAAAGGGTTGTGAATGTGTGGAATTCCCTGTCCAGTTGAGGCTCCCTCACTGAATGTTTTTAAGGCAAGGATAGGTAGATTTTTGAACAGTAAAGGAATTAAAGGTTATGGTGAGTGGGTAGATAAGTGAAGCTGAGTCCATGAAAAGATCAGCCATGATCTTATTGAATGGTGGAGCAGGCTCGAGGGGCTGAATGGCCTACTCCTAATCCTAGTTCTTATATTCTTATACAGTGTGTGAGAGCGTGTACAAACTTCTCCCCTACTCGCACAGCCTGTGAGACTGGGGAAACAAGGACGGAGGGTGGGGTGGGATCAGGAGTCACACACTGACTCACTGTTTGAGGATTGTCAGAGGATACAACAGGATAGAGATAGATTGGTGACTTGGGCACAGAAGTGGCAGATAGAGTTTAATCCGGATAAATGTGTAGTGATCCATTTTGGCAGGACCAATGGGATGCAGGAGTCCAATATCAAGGGTAGGAGTCTTAGCTGTGTTGAGGAACAGAAGGATCTTGGGGTCCGGGTCCACAGGACTCTTAAATCGGCCTCGCAGGTGGAGGATGTGGTCAAGAAGGCGTATGGTGTACTGGCCTTCATTAATCGAGGGATTGAGTTTAGGAGTCGGGAGGTAATGCTGCAACTTTATAAGACCCTTGTCAGACCCCACTTGGAGTACTGTGCGCAGTTCTGGTCGCCTCACTACAGGAAGGATGTGGAAGCTATTGAGAGGGTGCAGAGGAGATTTACAAGGATGTTGCCTGGATTGGGAGGCATGCCTTATGAAGGTAGGTTGAGGGAGCTGGGACTCTTCTCCCTGGAGAGACGAAGGTTGAGAGGCAACCTGATAGAGGTTTATAAAATGTTGAGAGGAATAGATAGGGTGGATTCTCAGAGGCTATTTCCCAGGGCTGAAATGGTCGCTACGAGAGGACGCAGGTTTAAGGTGCTGGGGAGCAGGTACAGAGGAGATGTTAGGGGTAAGTTTTTCACTCAGAGGGTGGTGAGTGAGTGGAATCGGCTGCCATCAGTGGTGGTGGAGGCGAACTCACTGGAGTCTTTTAAAAGACTTCTGGATGAGTATATGGGATTTAATGGGATTGGGGGTTATAGATAGTTCTATGGCTTAGTAGGTATAGAAGTGATCGGTACAACTTGTGGGCCGAAGGGCCTGTTTGTGCTGTAGTGTTCTATGTTCTCTGTTCTAAAATCGAGGTGGTGCATTTTGGAAGATCAAATTTAGGTGTGAATTATACTGTAAATGGCAGAACCCTTCAGAACATTAATATACAGAGGGATCTGGGCGTACAGGTCCACAGCTCCCTAAAAGTGGCAACACGGGTGGCCAAGGTGATTAAGAAGATATACGACATGCTTGTCTTCATCAGCCGGGGCACTGAGAACAGGAGTTGGGAAATCATGTTGCAGCTTTGTAAAACCTTGGTTAGGCTGCATTTGGAGTATTGTGTGCAGTTCTGGTCACCACACTACCAGAAGGATGTGGAAGCTCTGGAGAGAGTGTAAAGAAGGTTCACCGGGATGTTGCCTGGTCTCGAGGGTGTTGACTATGAGGAGAGGTTGAATAAACTGTAAAATAATGAGGGGCACAGATCAGCTAGATAGTCAATATCTTTTCCCAAAGGTAGGGGAGTCTAAAACTAGAGGGCAGAGGTTTAAGGTGAGAGGGGAGACATACAAAAGGGCCCAGAGGGATAATTTTTTCCCAGAGGGTGGTGAGTGTCTGGAACAAGCTGCCAGAGGCAGTAGTAAAGGCGGATACAATTTTATCTTTTAAAAAGCATTTGGACAATTACATGGATAAGATGGGTATAGAGGGATATGGGCCAAATGCGGGCAATTGGGATTAGCTTAGGGGTTTTAAAAAAGGAAAAGGGCAGCGTGGACAAGAGTTTCCATGCTGTAAATCTCGATGACTCTATAACTAGGATTGTTTTTACTGGAAAGACAGAGGTTGAGGGGAAACCTGACAGAGGGTCTACACAATGATGAGAGGCACGGATAGGGTGGATAGACAGAGGCTTTTCCCCAGGGTGGAAGGGTCAGTTACACGGCAGGGTGGGGGGGGAGGCAGCACAGGTTTAAGGTGAGAGGGGGGGAAGTTTAAGGGGGATGTGAGGGGGGCGGTTTTCACACAGAGATGGGGTGGGTGCCTGGAACGCGCTGCCGGGGTTGGGGGGGGAGGTGGCAGCAGGAACATTAGTAACATTGAAGAGGCAGGTGGATGGGTTCAGGAATAGGGAGGGAATAGAGGGATAGACACTGAGTAAGGACAAAGTTTAGTTCAAGCATCATGATCGGGACAGGCTCGGAGTGTGAACGGCCTGTTCTGTGCTGTACTGTTCTCTGAACTTTGTCTAGGCAGCGATGCCCACATCAGCTGAATAGATAAATGAAGGCACTAGTTAGGAGTGTGAACGGCCTGTTCCTGTTCTGTTCTGTTTGAATGAGTCAGTGCCCAGACAGGGAGAGATCTTGCCTGTTGGTTCTGTTTATTGTGACTCACATCCTGATTAATAAATGGCAGCTGTTAAACAGACTGAGAGAGACACAGTATTCCTGCTCTGTGTGTGTCTGTGTGTGTGTCTCTGTCTGTTTCTCTGTGTGCATCTCTCTCTGTCTCTGTGTGTGTCTGTGTATGTGCGTGTGTGTCTCTCTCTCTCCCTGGCTCTGTGTGTGTGTGTGTGTGTGTGTGTGTGTCTCTCTCTCTCTCTGGCTCTGTGTGTGTGTCTCTCTCTCTTTCTGTGGCTCTGTGCATGTCTCTCTCTGTCTCTGTGTGTGTGTGTGTGTGTGTCTCTCTCTCTCTCTCTGGCTCTGTGTGTGTGTGTGTGTGTGTGTGTGTGTGTGTCTCTCTCTCTCTCTCTGTCTCTGTGTGTGTGTGTGTCTCTCTCTGTGGCTCTGTGCATGTCTCTCTCTGTCTCTGTGTGTGTGTGTGTGTGTGTCTCTCTCTCTCTCTCTGGCTCTGTGTGTGTGTGTGTGTGTGTGTGTGTGTCTCTCTCTCTCTCTCTGGCTCTGTGTGTGTGTCTCTCTCTCTTTCTGTGGCTCTGTGCATGTCTCTCTCTGTCTCTGTGTGTGTGTGTCTCTCTCTCTCTCTCTCTCTCTGGCTCTGTGTGTGTGTGACTCTGTGGGTGTGTGTGTGTGCCTGTGTGTGTGTCTCTGTGGCTGTGTGTGTGTGTCTGTCTCTGTCTGAACCTCGGGTCAGTAGTTTTAGCTGGGGGAAGGGTAATTATGAGGCTATTAGGAGAGAATTAGGAAGCATAGGTTGGACTAGGAGACTACAGGTTCTCGGAACGTCCGAAATGTGGAGTTTTTTCAAGGAGCAGCTACTGCGAGTCCTTGATATGTATGTCCCTGTCAGGCAAGGAGGAAATGGTCGATCTAGGGAACCGTGGTGCAGTAAGAAAGTTGGTTCGCTGGTTAAAAAGAAAAAGGAGGCTTATGTCCGGATGAGACCTGAGGGCTCAGGTAGTGCACTAGAAAGCTTTAGATTGGCTGGGAGGGAGTTAAAGAGTGAGTTAAGAAGGGCTAAAAGAGGACATGAGAAGACTTTGGCTGATAGGATTAAGGAGAATCCTAAGGCGTTCTATAGATATGTTAAGAACAGAAGATTGGTTAGGGCAAGATTAGGGCCAGTTAGAGATAGCAATGGGAATTTATGTGTGGAACTGGAAGAGATTGGAGAGGCATTGAACCAATATTTCTCTTCGGTGTTCACGCAGGGAGACATAAATGTAGCTGTGGAGAACACTGGGTTACAGGGTTGTAAACTGGATAGTATTGCAGTTGATAAGGAGGATGTGCTAGATATTCTTGAGGGTTTGAAAATAGATAAGTCCCCTGGGCCGGACGGGATTTACCCTAGGATTCTCTGGGAGGCAAGGGAGGCGATTGCAGAGCCTCTGGCTCTGATCTTCAGGTCGTCGTTGGTCACAGGTATAGTGCCAGAGGATTGGAGGATAGCGAATATTGTCCCATTGTTTAAGAAGGGGAACAGAGACTTCCCCGGGAATTATAGACCGGTGATTCTCACTTCTGTTGTGGGTAAGGTTTTAGAAAAAATTATTAGGGATAGGATTTATCGTTATTTGGAGTGTAATGAATTGATTAGAGATAGTCAGCATGGTTTTGTAGCGGGTAGGTTGTGCCTTACTAACCTTATTGAGTTTTTTGAGAAAGTGACCAAAGAGGTGGCAGTTGACGTGGTATATATGGAGTTTAGTAAGGCGTTTGATAAGGTTCACCATGGAAGGCTTCTGCAGAAATTGCAGATGTATGGGATTGGGGGTGATCTAGGAAATTGGATTAGGAATTGGCTGGCGGATAGGAGACAGAGGGTGGTGGTTGATGGTAAATATTCATCATGGAGTTCAGCTACGAGTGGTGTGCCTCAGGGTTCTGTTTTGGGGCCACTGCTCTTTGTAATTTTTATTAATGATCTGGATGAGGGTATAGTTGGGTGGATTAGTAAATTTGCTGATGTCACCAAAGTCGGAGGTGTGGTAGATTGTGAGGAAGGGTGTCTTAGTCTACAGGGAGACTTGGACAAGTTGCAGAGCTGGGCCGAGAGGTGGCGGATGGAGTTTAATGCGGAAAAGTGTGAGGTAATTTACTTTGGCAGGAATAACAGATGTGTAGAGTATAGGGCTAACGGTAGGACTCTGAATAGTGTGGATGAACAGAGGGATCTAGGTGTATGTGTACATAGATCCCTGAAAGTTGGGAATCAAGCAGATAGGGTTGTTAGGAAGGCATACGGTGTCTTGGCGTTTATTGGTAGGGGGATTGAATTTAGGAGCTGCAGCGTCATGTTGCAACTGTACACAACTCTGGTGCGGCCGCACTTGGAGTATTGTGTACAGTTCTGGTCCCCACATTATAGGAAGGATGTGGAGGCTTTGGAGAGGGTGCAGAGGAGGTTTACCAGGATGTTGCCTGGTATGGAGGGGAGGTCCTATGAGGAGAGACTGAGGGATTTGGGGTTGTTTTCGCTGGAAAGAAGGCGGCTAAGAGGGGATCTTATTGAAACATATAAGATGATTAGAGGTTTAGATAGGGTGGACAGTGATAGCCTTTTTCCTCGGATGGAGAAAGCTAGCACGAGGGGGCATGGCTTTAAATTAAGGGGGGGTAGTTATAGGACGGATGTCAGGGGTAGGTTCTTTACCCAGAGGGTGGTGAGGGATTGGAATGCCCTGCCTGCTGCAGTTGTAAATGTGCCTAGTTTGGGGGCGTTTAAGAGATCCGTGGATAGGTTTATGGATGGTAAGGGTTTGGTTTAGGTTAGAGGGTCATTGTTTTTTAACTGGTCGGCGCAACATCGTGGGCCAAAGGGCCTGTTCTGCGCTGTAATGTTCTATGTTCTATGCCTGTGTGTGTGTGTCTGTGGGTGTGTGTGTGTGTGTCTGTGTGTGTGTCTCTGTCTCTGTGTCTGTGTCTGTGTGTGTGTGTGTGTGTGTCTGTGGGTGTGTGTGTGTGTGTCTGTGTGTGTCTCTGTCTCTGTCTCTGTGTCTGTGTGTGTCTGTGTGTGTGTGTGTCTCTGTGGGTGTGTCTGTCTCTGTTTCATTGGGATCTGTGATTTTCTGAGTGGATCCTTTCCCATTGATATCCCGATTCTCTCCTTCACTATCAAGGTTATCCCTCCTCCTCTCCGCTGTGTCCCCTGGAATATTTATCCACTGTCTAACTATGTCTGTTACTCGATAATATCTTCAGTTGTGGCTTCCACCTGTTCAGACTCCTTTCATATTTTCCCCTTCTTTTACCTGCCTTCTTGCTGATGTTTTTCCTCATCTCATCCTGAACCAATCTATCCACATTTCTTTAGTATCTGAATAACTGGAGGGTACGGAGTTCCCCTTTCCCCAAACTCACTCAGTGTATCGAGCAAACGAGATCCTGCCTAAAAATCTAAACCACTAACTATCCTGCCTTAACAGAAGCCAGAGGGTGGTTGTAGAGGGTTGTTTTTCAAACTGGAAAGGAGAGGGTGCAGAATGTAATGTTACAGTCACAGCGAGGGTGTAGAGAAAGATCAACTTAATGCGAGGTAAGAACATAAGAAATAGGAGCAGGAGTAGCCCATCTAGCCCTTCCAGCCTGCCCCGCCATTCAATAAGATCATGGCTGATCTGTCGTGGCTCAGTTCCACTTTCCCGCCCTCTCCCCATAACCCTTAATCCCCTCTCTTATCAAGAACCCATCAACCCGCGTCTTAAAAATATTTAGCGAGGCAGCCTCCACCACTTCAACGGGCAGAGAATTCCAGAGATTCACCACCCTTTGAGTGAAGAAGTTCCCCCTCAACTCCGTTCTAAACCGCCTCCCCTTTATCCTGAGGCTGTGCCCCCTAGTCCTACTGTCCTTTCTGAGCGGGAAGAGTCTCTCCACCTCTATCCTATCCATCCCATTCATCATCTTATATGTCTCAATGAGATCTCCCCTCATTCTTCTAAACTCTAACGAGTACAAGCCTAGTTTATTCAGCCTCTCCTCATAGCTCAACCCCCTCAACTCCGGTATCAGCCTAGTAAACCTCCTCTGCACTCCCTCCAGGGCCAAAATATCCTTGCGTAAGTGCGGCGACCAAAACTGCACACAGTACTCCAGCTGCGGCCTCACCAATGCCCTATACAGCTGCAGCAAGACCTCCCTACTTTTATATTCAATCCCCCTCGCTATGAAGGCCAGCATCCCATTCGCCTTCCTGACCACCTGCTGCACCTGCAGACTGGGTTTTTGCGACTCATGCACAAGGACCCCGAGGTCCCTCTGCACCGTCGCCTGCTGCAGTTTTTTCAGAAGTCTGACAGCAGCAGGGAAGAAGCTGTTTTTTTCCCGTGGAGCGTAGGAGGCTGAGGGGTGACCTTAAGGTTGGGGGGCATGGAGTTGGGGGTAAGGTGTTAGCGTGGATAGAGGATTGGTTGTCTAATAGGAAGCAGAGAGTTGGAATCAGTGGGTGCTATACTGATTGGCGGTCGGTGACTAGTGGGGTGCCCCAGGGATCGGTGCTGGGGCCTCAGCTATTTACTATTTATATAGATGATCTGAAGGAGGGGGCTGAGTGTAGGGTGACGAAATTTGCTGATGACACGAAGATGAGTGGAAAAGCAAATTGTGCGGAGGGTGTAGAAAGTCTGCAGAGGGATCTGGATAGGCTGAGCGAGTGGGTGAGGACCTGGCAGATGGAGTATAATGTTAGTAAGTGTGAGGTTATCCACTTTGGTAGAAATAATAGTAGGAGGGATTATTATTTAAAGGGTGAAAAGCTGCAGCATGCTACGGTGCAGAGGGACCTGGGGGTCCTTGTGCATGAGTCGCAAAAACCCAGCCTGCAGGTGCAGCAGGTGGTCAGGAAGGCGAATGGGATGCTGGCCTTTATAGCGAGGGGGATTGAATATAAAAGTAGGGAGGTCTTGCTGCAGCTGTATAGGGCATTGGTGAGGCCGCAGCTGGAGTACTGTGTGCAGTTTTGGGCGCCGCACCTGCGCAAGGATATTTTGGCCTTGGAGGGAGTGCAGAGGAGGTTCACTAGGCTGATACCGGAGATGAGGGGGTTGAGCTATGAGGAGAGGCTAAATAGACTGGGTCTGTACTCATTGGAGTTTAGAAGGATGAGGGGGGATCTTATAGAGACGTATAAGATAATGAAAGGGATGGATAGGGTAGAGGAAGAGAGATTCTTCCCGCTCAGAAAGGACAGCAGGACTAGAGGGCACAGCCTCAAGATAAGGGGGGGGCGCAGTTTAGAATGGAGTTGAGGAAGAACTTCTTCACTCAAAGGGTGGTGAATCTCTGGAATTCTCTGCCCGTTGAAGTGGTGGAGGCTGCCTCGCTAAATATATTTAAGTCACGGGTTGATAGGTTTTTGGTAGACAAGGGAATTCAGGGTTATGGGGAGAAAGCGGGAATGTGGAACTGATCCACTTCAGATCAGCCATGATCTTATTGACTGGCGGGGCAGGCTCGAAGGGCTAGATGGCCTACTCCTGCTCCTATTTCTTATGATCTTATAGAGGTCTATAAAATAATGAGGGGCACAGATCAGCTAGATAGTCAATATCTTTTCCCAAAGGTAGGGAAGTCTAAAACTAGAGGGCAGAGGTTTAAGGTGAGAGGGGAGAGATACAAAAGTGTCCAGAGGGGCAATTTTTTCCCAGAGGGTGGTGAGTGTCTGGAACAAGCTGCCAGAGGCAGTAGTAGAGAAGGGTACAATTTTATCTTTGAAAAAGCATTTGGTTAGTTACATGAGTACAATGGGTATAGAGGGATACGGGCCAAATGTGGGCAACTGGGATTAGCTTAGGGGTTTTAAAAAAAGGGGCAGCATGGAGAAGTCGGGCCGAGGGGCCTGTTTCTCTGCTGTAAACCTGTCTGACTCTGTGACTCTGACTCTATCTGAATGATGGAGAGCAGAATCTGCTGTCTCGAATCGAAACACCTCATCAGTTACCTCTCACCAACCAGCGACAGTACAGCAGAACGGTGAGTACGTGGGGTTTAATGGGATTGAGGGGTAGGGATAGGCCTGGTGGGTAGGGATATCATCGGTGCAACTTGTGGGCCGAAGGGCCTGTTTGTGCTGTCGTGTTCTATGTTAATCCGTGCAGACACATCCCTCTTCACGGGGGGTCCAAACAACACCCCCCCACCCACAGACACACAGATATACCCCCTTCCAGCACCCCCACAGCAACAAAGCAACATCAGGAAGGAAAAGACCCAGACAAGAACCTGAATATAGAGGAAGGCAGCACGGGGGCAATTAACACCGACCACAGGGGGCAACTAACACCGACCACGGGGGGCAATTAACACCGACCACAGGGGGCAATTAACACTGACCACGGGGGCAACTAACACCGACCACGGGGGGCAACTAACACCGACCACGGGGGCAACTAACACCGACCACGGGGGCAATTAACACTGACCACGGGGGCAATTAACACTGACCACGGGGGGCAATTAACACCGACCACGGGGGGCAACTAACACCGACCACGGGGGGCAACTAACACCGACCACGGGGGCAATTAACACCGACCACGGGGGCAACTAACACCGACCACGGGGGGCAACTAACACTGACCACGGGGGCAATTAACACCGACCACGGGGGCAACTAACACTGACCACGGGGGCAACTAACACCGACCACGGGGGCAACTAACACCGACCACGGGGCAACTAACACCGACCACGGGGGCAACTAACACCGACCACGGGGCAACTAACACCGACCACGGGGGCAACTAACACCGACCACGGGGGGCAACTAACACCGACCACGGGGGCAACTAACACCGACCACGGGGGCAATTAACACTGACCACGGGGGCAACTAACACCGACCACGGGGCAACTAACACTGACCACGGGGGCAACTAACACCGACCACGGGGCAACTAACACTGACCACGGGGGCAACTAACACCGACCACGGGGCAATTAACACTGACCACGGGGCAATTAACACTGACCACGGGGGCAACTAACACCGACCACGGGGCAACTAACACTGACCACGGGGGCAACTAACACCGACCACGGGGGCAATTAACACTGACCACGGGGGCAATTAACACTGACCACGGGGGGCAATTAACACCGACCACGGGGGGCAACTAACACCGACCACGGGGGGCAACTAACACCGACCACGGGGGCAATTAACACCGACCACGGGGGCAACTAACACCGACCACGGGGGGCAACTAACACTGACCACGGGGGCAATTAACACCGACCACGGGGGCAACTAACACTGACCACGGGGGCAACTAACACCGACCACGGGGGCAACTAACACCGACCACGGGGCAACTAACACCGACCACGGGGGCAACTAACACCGACCACGGGGCAACTAACACCGACCACGGGGCAACTAACACCGACCACGGGGGCAACTAACACCGACCACGGGGGCAACTAACACCGACCACGGGGCAACTAACACCGACCACGGGGGCAACTAACACCGACCACGGGGGGCAACTAACACCGACCACGGGGGCAACTAACACCGACCACGGGGGCAACTAACACCGACCACGGGGGCAATTAACACTGACCACGGGGGCAACTAACACCGACCACGGGGCAACTAACACCGACCACGGGGCAACTAACACTGACCACGGGGGCAACTAACACCGACCACGGGGCAATTAACACTGACCACGGGGCAATTAACACTGACCACGGGGGCAACTAACACCGACCACGGGGCAACTAACACCGACCACGGGGCAACTAACACCGACCACGGGGGCAACTAACACCGACCACGGGGGCAACTAACACCGACCACGGGGGCAACTAACACCGACCACGGGGGCAACTAACACCGACCACGGGGGCAACTAACACCGACCACGGGGGCAATTAACACTGACCACGGGGGCAACTAACACCGACCACGGGGCAACTAACACCGACCACGGGGCAACTAACACTGACCACGGGGGCAACTAACACCGACCACGGGGCAATTAACACTGACCACGGGGCAATTAACACTGACCACGGGGCAACTAACACCGACCACGGGGGCAATTAACACCGACCACGGGGGCAACTAACACCGACCACGGGGGCAACTAACACCGACCACGGGGCAACTAACACCGACCACGGGGCAATTAACACCGACCACGGGGGCAATTAACACCGACCACGGGGGCAACTAACACCGACCACGGGGGCAACTAACACCGACCACGGGGGCAATTAACACTGACCACGGGGGCAACTAACACCGACCACGGGGCAACTAACACCGACCACGGGGCAACTAACACTGACCACGGGGGCAACTAACACCGACCACGGGGCAATTAACACTGACCACGGGGCAATTAACACTGACCACGGGGCAACTAACACCGACCACGGGGGCAATTAACACCGACCACAGGGGGCAACTAACACCGACCACGGGGGGCAATTAACACCGACCACAGGGGGCAATTAACACTGACCACGGGGCAACTAACACCGACCACGGGGGCAACTAACACCGACCACAGGGCAACTAACACCGACCACGGGGCAATTAACACCGACCACGGGGGCAATTAACACCGACCACGGGGCAATTAACACCGACCACGGGGCAATTAACACCGACCACGGGGGCAACTAACACCGACCACGGGGCAATTAACACTGACCACGGGGGCAACTAACACCAACCACGGGGGCAACTAACACTGACCACGGGGGCAACTAACACTGACCACGGGGGCAACTAACACCGACCACGGGGCAACTAACACCGACCACGGGGCAACTAACACTGACCACGGGGGCAACTAACACCGACCACGGGGCAATTAACACCGACCACGGGGCAATTAACACTGACCACGGGGCAACTAACACCGACCACGGGGCAACTAACACCGACCACGGGGCAACTAACACTGACCACGGGGGCAACTAACACCGACCACGGGGCAATTAACACCGACCACGGGGCAATTAACACCGACCACGGGGCAACTAACACCGACCACGGGGACAACTAACACCGACCACAGCCAAACATAAAGAGACAAAGTTCAAAAAGGACAGGCCATCTCTCTGTCCAACCCAAAAACCACCTGCTCACCCTCCACTAGTGTAAATCCCTGCTCACACTCCCCTGTGTTAGTGTAAATCCCTGCTCACACTCCCCTGTGTTAGTGTAAATCCCTGCTCACACTCCCCTGTGTTAGTGTAAATCCCTGCTCACACTCCCCTGTGTTAGTGTAAATCCCTGCTCACACTCCCCTGTGTTAGTGTAAATCCCTGCTCACACTCCCCTGTGTTAGTGTAAATCCCTGCTCACACTCCCGTGTGTTAGTGTAAATCTCTGCTCACACTCCCGTGTGTTAGTGTAAATCCCTGCTCACACTCCCCTGTGTTAGTGTAAATCCCTGCTCACACTCCCCTGTGTTAGTGTAAATCCCTGCTCACACTCCCCTGTGTCAGTGTAAATCCCTGCTCACACTCCCCTGTGTCAGTGTAAATCTCTGCTCACACTCCCCTGTGTCAGTGTAAATCTCTGCTCACACTCCCCTGTGTTAGTGTAAATCCCTGCTCACACTCCCCTGTGTTAGTGTAAATCCCTGCTCACACTCCCCTGTGTCAGTGTAAATCTCTGCTCACACTCCCCTGTGTTAGTGTAAATCTCTGCTCACACTCCCCTGTGTTAGTGTAAATCCCTGCTCACACTCCCCTGTGTTAGTGTAAATCTCTGCTCACACTCCCCTGTGTCAGTGTAAATCTCTGCTCACACTCCCCTGTGTTAGTGTAAATCCCTGCTCACACTCCCGTGTGTTAGTGTAAATCTCTGCTCACACTCCCCTGTGTCAGTGTAAATCCCTGCTCACACTCCCGTGTGTTAGTGTAAATCCCTGCTCACACTCCCCTGTGTTAGTGTAAATCCCTGCTCACACTCCCCTGTGTTAGTGTAAATCTCTGCTCACACTCCCCTGTGTTAGTGTAAATCTCTGCTCACACTCCCCTGTGTTAGTGTAAATCCCTGCTCACACTCCCCTGTGTTAGTGTAAATCCCTGCTCACACTCCCGTGTGTTAGTGTAAATCTCTGCTCACACTCCCCTGTGTCAGTGTAAATCCCTGCTCACACTCCCGTGTGTTAGTGTAAATCCCTGCTCACACTCCCCTGTGTTAGTGTAAATCCCTGCTCACACTCCCCTGTGTTAGTGTAAATCTCTGCTCACACTCCCCTGTGTTAGTGTAAATCTCTGCTCACACTCCCCTGTGTTAGTGTAAATCCCTGCTCACACTCCCCTGTGTTAGTGTAAATCCCTGCTCACACTCCCCTGTGTTAGTGTAAATCTCTGCTCACACTCCCCTGTGTTAGTGTAAATCCCTGCTCACACTCCCGTGTGTTAGTGTAAATCTCTGATAGTGGGTTGTTCAGGGTACTGGGACTCTCTTGGTGAAGTTGTGCTGATTCGAATGGAATAACTCTGTCTTTTCTGCTTCCTAACCCTGCTTCCCACACTCTCTGTGTCACGTGTCTGCTTCTCAAACTGATCTGATTTAATATTGGTTGGAAGTTGCTGAGGTAACACGGCAGATCAGCGTTGTGTACATAGCCAGTGTGTCTCTGACTGTCTAAAACTCCCTTTGTGCTGAGGCCTGGGTCAGGGATATGGCCTTGGGGTAGGTGTCTCAATTATCTTAATGCAGGAATGTCAGGTTGGGCTTTTTGGGAAGGGAATTCCAGAGTTTGGGACACGGAGCTGGAACAATGTGCGGTGAATATGATTAAAACTGGGGAATGTACTTTAGACTGGAACTAGAGAAGCAGAGATATCTCCGAGATTGGAGGTCACAGCGGTTAGTCTTTGTTTTACAGATAGAGGCGCTTTGATTGTTCAGACACTGATTGAATTTAATAGACTAAATATTATAATCCTGTTCCTGTTTCTTATAACTATCGAACCTACACCGATCGAATCTAATAGACCAGATATTATAATCCTGTTCCCAGCACACGGTCTGTAGCCCTGGAATTTTAAATGCTCATTTAAATGTTCTGTGTGCAGTTTTGGGCGCCGTGCTTATGCAAGGATATTTTGGCCCTGGAGGGAGTGCAGAGGAGGTTTACTAGGCTGATACCGGAGTTGAGGGGGTTGAGCTATGAGGAGAGGCTGAATAAACTAGGCTTGTACTCGTTAGAGTTTAGAAGAATGAGGGGAGATCTCATTGAGACGTATAAGATGATGAATGGGATGGATAGGATAGAGGTGGAGAGGCTCTTCCCGCTCAGAAAGGACAGTAGGACTAGGGGGCACAGCCTCAAGATAAAGGGGGGGCGGTTTAGAACGGAGTTGAGGAGGAACTTCTTCACTCAAAGGGTGGTGAATCTCTGGAATTCTCTGCCCGTTGAAGTGGTGGAGGCTGCCTCGCTAAATATTTTTAAGACGCGGGTTGATGGGTTTTTGATAAGAGAGGGGATTAAGGGTTATGGGGAGAGGGCGGGAAAGTGGAACTGAGACACGACAGATCAGCCATGATCTTATTGAATGGCGGGGCAGGCTCGAAGGGCCAGATGGCCGACTCCTGCTCCTATTTCTTATGTTCTTATGTTCTTATGAAATGTTGGAAGTTTCACCCGGGATCCCTGGGAACCTGGAATTTATAAAAACACAGAACAGTACAGCACAGAACAGGCCGTTCACACTCCTAACTAGTACCTTCATTTATCTATTCAGCTGATGTGGGCATCGCTGCCTAGACAAAGTTCAGAGAACAGTACAGCACAGAACAGGCCGTTCACACTCCGAGCCTGTCCCGATCATGATGCTTGAACTAAACTTTGTCCTTACTCAGTGTCTATCCCTCTATTCCCTCCCTATTCCTGAACCCATCCACCTGCCTCTTCAATGTTACTAATGTTCCTGCTGCCACCTCCCCCCCCAACCCCGGCAGCGCGTTCCAGGCACCCACCCCGTCTCTGTGTGAAAACCCCCCCCCTCACATCTCCCTTAAACTTCCCCCCCTCTCACCTTAAACCTGTGCTGCCTCCCCCCCCACCCCGCCGTGTAACTGACCCTTCCACCCTGGGGAAAAGCCTCTGTCTATCCACCCTATCCGTGCCTCTCATCATTGTGTAGACCCTCTGTCAGGTTTCCCCTCAACCTCCGTCTTTTCAGTAAAAACAATCCTAGTTATAGAGTCATCGAGATTTACAGCATGGAAACTCTTGTCCACGCTGCCCTTTTCCTTTTTTAAAACCCCTAAGCTAATCCCAATTGCCCGCATTTGGCCCATATCCCTCTATACCCATCTTATCCATGTAATTGTCCAAATGCTTTTTAAAAGATAAAATTGTATCCGCCTTTACTACTGCCTCTGGCAGCTTGTTCCAGACACTCACCACCCTCTGGGAAAAAATTATCCCTCTGGGCCCTTTTGTATGTCTCCCCTCTCACCTTAAACCTCTGCCCTCTAGTTTTAGACTCCCCTACCTTTGGGAAAAGATATTGACTATCTAGCTGATCTGTGCCCCTCATTATTTTACAGTTTATTCAACCTCTCCTCATAGTCAACACCCTCGAGACCAGGCAACATCCCGGTGAACCTTCTTTACACTCTCTCCAGAGCTTCCACATCCTTCTGGTAGTGTGGTGACCAGAACTGCACACAATACTCCAAATGCAGCCTAATCTGTTCTTGAGTTGACACGGTAGCACAGTGGGGTTAGCACGGCTGCTTCACAGCTCCAGGGACCTGGGTTCAATTCCTGACTCAGGTCACTGTCTGTGTGGAGTTGGCACATTCTCCCCATGTCTCTAATGAATTGATTGGAGACAGTCAGCATGGTTTTGTAGCGGGTAGGTCGTGCCTTACTAACCTTATTGAGTTTTTTCAGAAAGTGACCAAAGAGGTGGATGGGGGTAAGGCAGTGGACGTGGTATATATGGATTTTAGTAAGGCGTTTGATAAGGTTCACCATGGTAGGCTTCTGCAGAAAATGCAGATGTATGGGATTGGGGGTGATCTAGGGAATTGGATCAGGAATTGGCTAGCGGATAGGAGACAGAGGGTGGTGGTTGATGGTAAATATTCATCATGGAGTTCAGTTACGAGTGGTGTGCCTCAGGGATCTGTTTTGGGGCCACTGCTGTTTGTAATTTTTATTAATGATCTGGATGAGGGTATAGTTGGGTGGATTAGTAAATTTGCTGATGACACCAAAGTCGGAGGTGTGGTAGATAGTGAGGAAGGGTGTCATAGTCTGCAGGGAGACTTAGGTTGCAGAGCTGGGCCGAGAGGTGGCGGATGGAGTTTAATGCGGAGAAGTGTGAGGTAATTCACTTTGGTAGGAATAACAGATGTGTTGAGTATAGGGCTAACGGAGGACTTTGAATAGTGTGGAGGAGCAGAGGGATCTAGGTGTATGTGTACATAGATCCCTGAAAGTTGGGAATCAAGTAGATAAGGTTGTTAAGAAGGCATACAGTGTCTTGGCGTTTATTGGTAGGGGGATTGAATTTAGGAGTCGTAGCGTTATGTTGCAACTGTACACTACTCTAGTGCGGCCGCACTTGGAGTACTGTGTGCAGTTCTGGTCCCCACATTACAGGAAGGATGTGGAGGCTTTGGAGAGGGTGCAGAGGAGGTTTACCAGGATGTTGCCTGGTATGGAGGGGAGGTCCTATGAGGAGAGACTGAGGGATTTGGGGTTGTTTTCGCTGGAAAGAAGGCGGCTAAGAGGGGATCTTATTGTAACATATAAGATGATAAGAGGTTTAGATAGGGTAGATAGTGATAGCCTTTTTCCTCGGATGGAGAAAGCTAGCACGAGGGGGCATGGCTTTAAATTAAGGGGGGTAGTTATAGGACGGATGTCAGGGGTAGGTTCTTTACCCAGAGGGTGGTGAGGGATTGGAATGCCCTGCCTGCTGCAGTTGTAAATGCGCCTAGTTTGGGGGCGTTTAAGAGATCCGTGGATAGGTTTATGGATGGTAAGGGTTTGGTTTAGGTTAGAGGGTCATTGTTTTTTAACTGGTCGGCGCAACATCGTGGGCCGAAGGGCCTGTTCTGCGCTGTAATGTTCTATGTTCTATGTCTGCGTGGGTTTCCTCCAGGTGCTCCGGTTTCCCCCCACAGTCCAAAGATGTACAGGTTAGGGTGGATTGGCCGTGTTAAGAAATTACCCCTTTAGTGTCCTAAGCTGCTGAGATTAGAAGGATGAGTGGGTAATAATATATGGGGGTCGGGTCTGGGTGGGACTGTGGTTGGTGCAGACTTGATGGGCCGAATGCACTGTAGGGTTCTATGACCCCTACGCCTCCCTCTGGAGCCCCCCAACCCCCCCCCCAATCCCGAACCCCCTTCCGACCACCTCCCCAGACACCCCCACCTCCCGACCCCCCCCCCCAACCTCCCGAACCCCCCACAACCTCCCGACCCCCCCCAACCTCCCGACCCCCCCCCCCCCCCACAACCTCCCCGACCCCCCCCAACCTCCCGACCCCCCCCCCCCAACCTCCCGAACCCCCACAACCTCCCGACCCCCCCCAACCTCCCGAACCCACCCCAACCTCCCGACCCCCCCCCCCCCACAACCTCCCGACCCCCCCCAACCTCCCGAACCCACCCCAACCTCCCGACCCCCCCAACCTCCCGACCCCCCCCCCCAACCTCCCGAACCCCCCACAACCTCCCGACCCCCCCAACCTCCCGAACCCACCCCAACCTCCCGACCCCCCCCAACCTCCCGACCCCCCCCACCTCCTGACCCCCTGACCCCCCTCCCCCGACCACCAGACCCCCTCCCCCCAACCCCTCTCCCCCTCGACCACCCAACCCCCTCCGCTCCTCCCCTCCGCCCCCCGCCCT
>NW_027650834.1:0-40766 GCF_965287045.1 Carcharhinus amblyrhynchos
GGGTCCCCCTCCTCTCCCGAAGGTGCTGACTCTCACTGGGGTACAGGGTCCCCCTCCTCTCCTGAAGGTGCTGACTCTCACTGGGGTACAGGATCCCCCTCCTCTCCCGAAGGTGCTGACTCTCACTGGGGTACAGGGTCCCTCCCTCCTCCCCTGAAGGTGCTGACTCTCACTGGGGTACAGGGTCCCCCCCTCCTCTCCTGAAGGTGCTGACTCTCACTGGGGTACAGGGTCCCTCCCTCCTCCCCTGAAGGTGCTGACTCTCACTGGGGTACAGGGTCCCCCCTTCTCTCCCGAAGGTGCTGACTCTCACTGGGGTACAGGGTCCCCCCTCCTCTCCTGAAGGTGCTGACTCTCACTGGGGTACAGGGTCCCCCCTTCTCTCCCGAAGGTGCTGACTCTCACTGGGGTACAGGGTCCCCCCTCCTCTCCTGAAGGTGCTGACTCTCACTGGCGTACAGGGTCCCCCTCCTCTCCCGAAGGTGCTGACTCTCACTGGGGTACAGGGTCCCCCTCCTCTCCCGAAGGTGCTGACTCTCACTGGAGTACAGGGTCTCCCTCCTCTCCCGAAGGTGCTGACTCTCACTGGAGTACAGGGTCTCCCTCCTCTCCCGAAGGTGCTGAGTCTCCTGGCGTACAGGGTCCCCCTCCTCTCCCGAAGGTGCTGACTCTCACTGGGGTACAGGGTCCCCCCTCCTCTCCTGAAGGTGCTGAGTCTCCTGGGGTACAGGGTCTCCCCCCTCCTCTCCCGAAGGTGCTGACTCTCACTGGGGTACAGGGTCTCCCTCCTCTCCTGAAGGTGCTGACTCTCACTGGGGTACAGGGTCCCCCCTCCTCTCCCGAAGGTGCTGAGTCTCCTGGGGTACACGTCACCATGAGTGTAGCACGGGTCTGACTCCAATCTTTGTAATGAAGTTTGCATGCAGTCATATCCCCAGTGACTGTCTCCCTGAATCATTTTGTGAATAAGAATCCTTCAAGGCTACATTTAGACTGATGAGATATTTTGGGATTTGATATCTAAGTTTTCCTGCTCTCTCCTGTCCGCCTTCTGACTGGTAAAGACCCCCCCCTCCCCCCCCCAGCTAATCTCCCAGTGCAAGGTAAGGTGTGATAGGCTCAGGATGAAGAGGACTGGGGTTGGAAATTGTTTGATTAATTTTGCTGAGACTTAGGAGTGGGGTTGGTGTTGAGTTCCATTGTACCCAGCCCAACACCAGCCCTCTCTCTCTCTCTCTCTGTATCTCTGCCCACACGCAGCACTGTTCACTACCAGGTTGCCAGGATACCAGGGTGACGCAATTCTACTTAACACTGCCCTCGGCGGGGCCCACAAGGTGGAGAGGGAGGGAGGGAGAGGGAGAGAGAGGAGGAGATGGGAGGGGGGAGGGGAGTGGGGGAGGGGAGTGGGGGAGGGGGAGAGGGGGCAGAAGGTGAGGGGCTGGAGGGGGGGAGGCGGCGGGGAGGGGGAGAGGATGCGGGGGGGGGAGGTGGAGAGGGGGGAGGATGCAGGGGGGAGGATGCAGGGGGGGAGGATGCGGGGGGGAGGTGGAGGGGGGCAATGGGAGAGGGGGCAAGGGGGGAGGATGCAGGGGGAGGGGGAGAGAGAGAAGGGGGGGAGGGGGAGAGAGAGAAGGGGGGAGGGGGAGAGAGAGAAGGGGGGGAGGGGGAGAGAGAGAAGGGGGGGAGGGGGAGAGAGAGAAGGGGGGAGGGGGAGAGAGAGAAGGGGGGGAGGGGGAGAGAGAGAAGGGGGGAGGGGGAGAGAGAGAAGGGGGGGCGGGGGGAGTAGGGGGCAGGGGGCGGGGGGAGTAGGGGGCAGGGGGAGGGAGGAAGCAGAAGGGTGTAGCGGGAAAGGAGAGGGGAGGGGAGGGGGTGGGGGAAGAGGCAGTGGGGAGGGGGTAGGGAGAAAGGGGAGGGGGGAGGGGAGTGAGCTGAGGGGGACATGGGTTGGAGGAAGGACAGGGGAAGGGGTGGAAGGTTTAAGGGAGAGGGGGCGGAGAGGGGCAGGGGAGGGCGGGATGAAGGGGGTGGAGAGGGCAGAAGGGGGGAGAGGGGATAGAGGGGGTGGGGTAGAGGGGAGAGAGAGACAGAGGGGGAGGGGGAGAGAGAGACAGATACAGAGAGAGGAAGGGAGGTAGAGAGAATGGAGAGAGGGAGAAAGAGACAGAGGGAGTGGGAGAAAGCTGGAGCCAGAGGGAGGGAGAGAGAGGGGGACTGGGAGAGACAGGAGGAGAGGGAGGGAGGGAGTCACATGGGGGAGCAAGTAGTTAGAGAGGCAGGGAGTGGGGGGAGGGGACGGAGGGAGGACAGCGACCAGAGGGGGGACAAGGGGAGGGGGCGGAGTGGCGGATGTTGATAGTGGGGGGATTCAGTGATGGTAACCCCCAGGATGTTGATAGTGAGGGGATTCAGTGATGGTAACCCCCAGGATGTTGATAGTGGGGGGATTCAGTGATGGTAACCCCCAGGATGTTGACAGTGGGGGGTATCAGTGATGGTAACCCCCAGGATGTTGATAGTGGAGGGTATCAGTGATGGTAACCCCCAGGATGTTGACAGTGGAGGGTATCAGTGATGGTAACCCCCAGGATGTTGACAGTGGAGGGTATCAGTGATGGTAACCCCCAGGATGTTGACAGTGGAGGGTATCAGTGATGGTAATATCATTGAATGTCAAGGGGAGATGGTTAGATCCTCTCTTGGAGATGGTCATTGCCTGGGGCAATGTGTGTGTCCCCTTCTCTTTCTCTGCCTCTCTCCCCCTCTGTGAAATAGGAACAAGAGTGGACTGTTCGGCCCATCAAGTCCATCCAATACTATCATGGCTGATCTTGGCTTTGACCCCATTTTCCCACCTGCTCCCCGATATCCCATGAATCCAGGAGAGACCACAAATTAGTCCAATGTACAACCTTCAATCTGTTCAGCAATGGACTACCCACACCCTCTGGGGGAGAGAATTCCAAAGATTGACAAGCCCCTTTGGGTGAAGGTATTTCTCCTGTGGGTGGACCGACACCAGAGATTGCAGTGGGTTTAAGAAGGCAACTCACCATCACTTCTCAGGGGGGCAATTAGGGATGGGTAATAAATGATGATGGTCTGTTACACCCATCAATGAATTTCAAGAGAGGCAAACACACTCACACACCCATACAGGTACACAAATACACACACACACAAATACACACACTCTCTCACACACACAAACGCACACACACTCTCTCACACTCGCGCGCACACTCTCTCACACTCGCACGTGCACACTCTCTCACACTCGCACGCGCACACTCTCACACTCGCACGCGCACACTCTCTCACACTCGCACGCGCACACTCTCACACTCGCACGCGCACACACTCTCACACTCGCACGCGCACACTCTCTCACACTCGCACGCGCACACTCTCTCACACTCGCACGCGCACACTCTCTCACACTCGCACGCGCACACTCTCTCACACTCGCACGCGCACACTCTCTCACACTCGCACGCGCACACTCTCTCACACTCGCACGCACACACTCTCTCACACTCGCACGCACACACTCTCTCACACTCGCACGCACACACTCTCACACTCGCACTCTCTCACACTCACTCTCTCACACTCACTCTCTCACACTCACATAAGAACATAAGAACATAAGAACATAAGAAATAGGAGCAGGAGTAGGCCATCTGGCCCTTCGAGCCTGCCCCGCCATTCAATAAGATCATGGCTGATCTGTCGTGGCTCAGTTCCACTTTCCCGCCCTCTCCCCATAACCCTTAATCCCCTCTCTTATCAAAAACCCATCAACCCGCTTCTTAAAAATATTTAGCGAGGCAGCCTCCACCACTTCAACGGGCAGAGAATTCCAGAGATTCACCACCCTTTGAGTGAAGAAGTTCCTCCTCAACTCCCGTTCTGAACTGCCCCCCCTTTATCTTGAGGCTGTGCCCCCTAGTCCTACTGTCTTTTCTCACACTCGCACTCTCTCACACTCACTCTCTCACACTCACTCTCTCACACTCACTCTCTCACACTCACTCTCTCACTCTCTCTCACACACACACACTCACTCTCTCACACACACACACACACTCACTCTCTCACTCACACACACACACACACTCACTCTCTCACACAGACACACACTATATCTAGTTGGTGTTGTATTAGATTTTCTGTGTCTGAATGAGTGGGATAATGACTCATAGCTCAGAACACATTAACTGGAGCAAGGCTCTGTTTAATGGGCCTAACTCACTCAACATAGCACTTGACAGACTATATATATATCACCCTGTCTTTAGCTTTTGCCTTCATCACTTTGAAAGCAGCTATTTTTACTCTGCATTTATCCAATTTTAGAAGATATAGAAAACGTTGCCCCCACAGTTTAAACCTGGAAGTTATGTAAAGGCCACGCCTCCAACTTAAAATCCTCTGAACAACACTGAGAAACTTCACTCTGCCATCGTCCTCCCTCCCTCACCTCCCTGTGATTAACTCTCTCAGACAGGCTGTGACAAGTCACACTCTCTCAATCTGGCATCCAGAGGTCTCACAACTCATCCTGAAAGACAGCACCTCCCACAGCACTGACCCACCCACAGTGCGGCGCTCCCTCAGCACTGACCCACCCACAGTGCGGCACTCCCTCAGCACCGACCCACCCACAGCGCGGCGCTCCCTCAGCACTGACCCTCCCACAGTGCGGCACTCCCACAGCACTGACCCACCCACAGTGCAGCACTCCCTCAGCACCGACCCTCCCACAGTGCGGCACTCCCACAGCACTGACCCACCCACAGTGCAGCACTCCCTCAGCACTGACCCTCTCACAGTGCGGCACTCCCACAGCACTGACCCACCCACAGTGCAGCACTCCCTCAGCACCGACCCTCCCACAGTGCGGCACTCCCACAGCACTGACCCACCCACAGTGCAGCACTCCCTCAGCACCGACCCTCCCACAGTGCGGCACTCCCTCAGCACTGACCCTCCCACAGTGCGGCGCTCCCTCAGCACCGACCCACCCACAGTGCGGCGCTCCCTCAGCACCGACCCACCCACAGTGCGGCGCTCCCTCAGCACCGACCCTCCCACAGTGCGGCGCTCCTCAGCACCGACCCTCCCACAGTGCGGCGCTCCCTCAGCACTGACCCTCCCACAGTGCGGCGCTCCCTCAGCACTGACCCTCCCACAGTGCGGCGCTCCCTCAGCACTGACCCTCCCACGTGCGGCGCTCCCTCAGCACTGACCCTCCCACAGTGCGGCGCTCCCTCAGCACTGACCCTCCCACAGTGCGGCACTCCCTCAGCACTGACCCTCCCACAGTGTGGCGCTCCCTCAGCACTGACCCTCCCACAGTGCGGCACACCCTCAGCACTGACCCTCCCACAGTGCGGCACTCCCTCAGCACTGACCCTCCCACAGTGTGACACTCCTTCAGCACTGACCCTCCCACAGTGCGGCGCTCCCTCAGCACCGACCCTCCCACAGTGCGGAGCTCCCTCAGCACTGATCCTCCCACAGTGTGAATCTCTTGCACTGTGCCCTTAGCAATCCATAGGTTTTAAGGAGCTGTTTAATGAGACACAGAGAGAGGAATGGAGAGGTTTGGGGAAAGAATTCTAGAGGTTCGGGCCCTCCAGGCAGCTGAAGTCATAACAGCCAATAACAAAGCAATGGGAATCGGGGAATGCTCAAGAGGCTGGAATTGGGGAGCGACGAGATCTCGGAGGGTTTAGGGACTGGAGGAGGTTACAGAGATAGGGAGGGGGTGTAGGGGCTGGAGGAGGTTACAGAGATAGGGAGGGGGTGTAGGGGCTGGAGGAGGTTACAGAGATAGGGAGGGGGTATAGGGGCTGGAGGAGGTTACAGAGATAGGGAGGGGGTGTAGGGGCTGGAGGAGGTTACAGAGATAGGGAGGGGGTGTAGGGGGCTGGAGGAGGTTAGAGAGGATAGGGAGGGGGTGTAGGGGACTGGAGGAGGTTACAGAGATAGGGAGGGGATGTAGGGGCTGGAGGGGGTTACAGAGATAGGGAGGGGATGTAGGGGCTGGAGGGGGTTACAGAGATAGGGAGGGGGTGTAGGGGCTGGAGGGGGTTACAGAGATAGGGAGGGGGGTGTAGGGGCTGGAGGAGGTTACAGAGATAGGGAGGGGGTGTAGGGGTGGGAGGGGGTTACAGAGATAAGGAGGGGGTGTAGGGGCTGGAGGGGGTTACAGAGATAGGGAGGGGGGTGTAGGGGCTGGAGGAGGTTACAGAGATAGGGAGGGGGTGTAGGTAGGAATGAGATTTATATTAAAACCGGGGTGCCAAGGTCCTGTTACTCAGAGGTAAGGCCAATTTTCCTCCACACACACACACACACACACACTGCTCATGACAATAGGTAGATAAAAGCTATTCCTTCCACACGTCCAAAAAAAGAATGCAAATCCTGCCACCATGTGACCGTGACTGTTCCGACTATTTTTAACATCATCAATATGCGATTTGGAAATGAAAAGATTATTAATGGGCGCGGGGAGGCATCAGAGTGTTTGAATGACTCACTCGACAACACAAGGGACTGGTTAAAAAAAATCCCAGCAAGCTTCAAATGAAGGAGGCCATCCAATTCAGAAAAAAAAACCCCTCTCAGTTCCTTACATGGCATTGCTGGTCCAACCACGTCACGGAGGAGCTTTCATTCTCACACCTTGCCTTCCAAGGAATTATGCGTAGGCTGTGTAGCATCTCGCACACACACACAGTATAAAAGGCTTGCTCGCTGACAACCCCATATCAAACCCCGACACTAACACACTCACTCTGCTGCTCTCAAAATAAGCAGGGAGTTAATTAATTACGGCACCCAATCTATATTACACCCCCCCATCCCCTGCTCACCCCAGTTACAGAGATAGGGAGGGGGGGGGGGGTTGTAGGGGCTGGAGGAGGTTATAGAGATAGGGAGAGGAGGGGTGTGGGGCTGGAGGAGGTTAGAGAGATAGGGAGAGGGGTGTAGGGACTGGAGGAGGTTACTGAGATAGGGAGGGGGTGATGGAGATAGGGAGGGGGGATGTAGGGGCTGGAGGAGGTTAGAGAGATAGGGAGAGGGGTGTAGGGACTGGAGGAGGTTACAGAGATAGGGAGGGGGTGAAGGAGATAGGGAGGGGGGATGTAGGGGCTGGAGGAGGTTAGAGAGATAGGGAGAGGGGTGTAGGGGCTGGAGGAGGTTACAGAGATAGGGAGGGGGTGTAGGGGCTGGAGGAGGTTAGGGAGATAAGGAGGGGGGTGTAGGGGCTGGGTGGAGGTTACAGAGATAGGGAGGGGGTGTAGGGGCTGGAGGAGGTTAGAGAGATAGGGAGGGGGGTGTAGGGGGCTGGTGGAGGTTAGAGAGATAAGGAGGGGTGTAGGGGCTGGAGGACGTTACAGAGATAGGGAGAGGGGAGTAGGGGCTGGAGGAGGTTACAAAGGTAGGGACTGGAGGAGGTTAGAGAGATAGGGAGGGGGTGTAGGGGCTGGAGGGAGGGTTACAGAGATAGGGAGGGGGTGTAGGGGCTGGAGGGGGTTACAGAGATAGGGAGGGGGTGTAGGGGCTGGAGGAGGTTACAGAGATAGGGAGGGGGTGTAGGGGCTGGAGGGGTTACAGAGATAGGGAGGGGGTGTAGGGCTGGAGGAGGTTACAGAGATAGGGGTGTAGGGGCTGGAGGGGGTTACAGAGATAGGGAGGGGGTGTAGGGGCTGGAGGGGGTTACAGAGATAGGGAGGGGGGGATGTGGGGACTGGAGGCCAGTCAAACCATAAACTGGGGCAGGTGTCTCTCAGAATCAAGTCTAGACACCGCCTCCCCCCACCGCCTCCTGTCTTTCTCGAGAGGGGTTACAGGTCAGAGGGGTGGCACGGTAGCACAGTGGTTAGCACTGCTGCCTCGCAGCTCCAGGGACCCGGGTTCGATTCCCGGCTTGGGTCACTGTCTGTGTGGAGTTTGCATGTTCTGCCCGTGTCTGCGTGGGTTTCCTCCGGGTGAACAAAGAACAAAGAAAATTCCAGCACAGGAACAGGCCCTTCGGCCCCTCCTGCACCGACCATGCTGCCCCGACTGAACTAAAACCCCTACCCTTCCGGGGACCATACCCCTCTATTCCCATCCTATTCATGGATTTGTCCAGACGCCCCTTAAAACTCACTATCGTATCCGCTTCCACTCCCTCCCCCGGCAGCGAGTTCCAGGCACCCACCACCCTCTGTGTAAAAAATCTGCCTCGTACATCTCCTTTAAACCTTGCCCCTCGCACCTTAAACCTGTACCCCCCCTAGTAATTGACTCTTCCACCCTGGGAAAAAGCTTCTGACTATCCACTCTGTCCGTGCCCCTCGTAATCTTGTAGACTTCTATCAGGTCTCCCCTCAACCTCCGTCGTTCCAGTGAGAACAAACCAAGTTTCTCCAACCTCTCCTCATAGCTAATGCCCTCCATACCAGGGCAACATCCTGGTAAAGCTTTTCTGTAACCCGGGTGCTCTGGTTTCCCCCCACAGTCCGAAAGACGTGCTGGTTTAGGGTGCGTTGGCTGTGCTAAATTCTCCCTTCCGTTGTAGCCCGAACAGGTGCCGGAGTGTGGCAACTAGGGGATTTTCACAGACAGTAACTTCATTGCAGTGTTAACATAAGCCTACTTGTGACACTAATAAACAAACTCTAACCCTGTGGGTTAAAGGCATTGACTGCCCCTCTCTCTCTGGTACCCTGGCCCAGTAGAGGGTAAGCACCCTCTGGGTGTTGATTCAATTCGCCCCTCCTTCCCTCTCCCAACCCATGGATTGGATGGAAGATCCATCTCAGCCTCCTCCAGTGGCCCCCAGCGTCTCCGACGCCAGTCTCCAGCCAATTTGATTCACTCCATGTGATGTGAACAAACGGTTGGAGGCACCGGATACTCAAAGGCAATGTACCCTGATAAAATTCTGGCAATAGTACTGAAGACTTGTATTCCAGAATGCAACTCTACTTGACCCTGGTGAGACCACACTTGGAATATTGTGTTCAGTTCTGGTCACCTCACTATAAGAAGGATGTGGAAGCATTGGAAAGAGTGCAGAGGAGATTTACCAGGATGCTGCCTGGTTTGGAGGGTATGAGGAAAGGTTGAGGGAGCTGGGGCTTTTCTCTTTGGAGCGGAGGAGGATGAGAGGCGACTTAATAGAGGCTTATAAGATGACGAGAGGGATTGATAGAGTGGACGTTCGGAGACTATTTCCTCGGGTGGATGTAGCTGTAACTAGGGGGCATAACTATAAGGTTCATGGTGGGAGATATAGGAGGGATGTCCAAGGTAGATTCTTCACTCAGAGAGTGGTTGGGCTGTGGAATGGACTGCCTGCTGTGATAGTGGAGTCGGACACTCGAGGAACTTTCCAGCGGTTAGTGGATAGGCACATGGAGCACACCAGAATGATAGGGAGTGGGATAGCTTGATCTTGGGTTTGGACAAAGCTCAGCACAACATCGAGGGCCAAAGGGCCTGTGCTGTTCTATGTCTGTGTTAACTTGAAGCTCCCCTAGCCAAGCTCTTCCAGCACAGTCACAACACTGGCATCTCCCTGACAATGTGGAACTTGCCCAGGTTGGTCCTCTACACAAAAGGCAGGACAAATCCAACCCAGCCAATTACCAGCTACTCTGGATTATCAGTACAGTGATGGAAAGGGGGCGATCGACAGCTCTGTCAAGCAGCATCTGCTCAGCAATAACCTGCTCAGTGACGTCCAGTTTGGGTTTCACCAGCTCCTCACTCAGCCCCTGACCTCATTACAGCCTTGGTTCAAACATGGACAGAAGAATTCCAGAGGGGAGAGTGGCTGCCCTCAACATCAAGGCCACAGAGTCAAAGAACCCTAGCAAAACTGGACTCAATGTGTATCAGGGGAACTGTCCGCTGGTCGGAGTCTTACCTGGTACATAGGAAGATGGTTGTGGTTGTGGAGGGTCAGTCATCCCAGCTCCATGACATCTCTGCAGGAGTCCCTCAGGATTAGTGTCCGAGGCCCAAACAATCTTCAGCTGCTTCATCAATAAACTTTCCTCTGCCATAAGGACATAGGAACCAGGAGCAGGAGTCGGCCATCCGGCCCCTCGAGCCTGCTCCGCCATTCAATAAGATCATGGCTGATCTTTGCGTGGACCCAGCTCCACTTACCCGCCCGCTCACCATAACCCTTAATTCCTTTACTGTTCAAAAATCTATCTATCCTTGCCTTAAAAACATTCAATGAGGGAGCCTCAACTGGGCAGGGAATTCCACAGATTCACAACCCTTTGTGTGAAGAAGTTCCTCCTCAACTCAGTCCTAAATCTGCTCCCCCTTATTTTGAGGCCATGCCCCCTAGTTCTAGTCTCACCCACCAGTGGAAACAACCTCCCTGCTTCTATCTTATCGATTCCCTTCATAAACTTATATGTTTCTATAATATCTCCCCTCATTCTTTTGAATTCCAATGAGTATAGCCCCAGTCTACTCAGTCTGTCCTCATAATCCAACCCTCTCAACTCCGGAATCAACTGAGTGAACCTCCTCTGCACCCCCTCCAGTGCCAGTATATCCTTTCTCAAGTAAGGAGACCAAAACTGTACACAGTACTCCAGGTGTGGCCTCACCAGCACCTTATACAGCTGCAACATAACCTCGCTGTTTTTAAACTCCATCCTTCTCGCAATGAAGGACAAAATTCCATTTGCCTTTTTAATTACCTGCTGCACCTACAAACCAACTCCTTGAGATTCCTGCACAAGGACACCCAGATCCCTCTGCACAGCAGCATGCTGCAATTTTTTACCATTTAAATAATAGTCCATTTTGCTGTTATTCCGACCAAAATGGATGACCTCCCATTTACCAACATTGTACTCCATCTGTCAGACCCTCGCCCACTCACTTACACTATCTATATCCCTTTGCAGACTTTCAGCATCCTCTGCACACTTTGCTCTGCCACTCATCTTAGTGTCATCTGTGAATTTTGACACACTACACTTGGTCCCAAACTATCTATGTAAATTGTAAACAATTGTGGTCCCAACACTGATCCCTGAGGCACACCACTCGTCACTGATCGCCAACCAGAGGAACACTCATTTACCCCCACTCTTTGCTTTCTGTTTGTTAACCAATCCTCTATCCATGCTAATACATTACCCGTAACACTGTGCACCTTTATCTTATGTAGCAGTCTTTGGTGCAGCACCTTGTCAAATGCCTCCTGGAAATCCAGATACACCACATCCACAGGTTCCCCATTGTCCACTGCACATGTAACGTTCTCAAAGAATTCCAACAAATTAGTCAAACATGACCTTCCCTTCATGAACCCATGCTGTGTCTTACCAATGGGACAATTTATATCCAGATGTCCCGCTATTTCTTCCTTGATGATAGATTCAAGCATTTTCCCTACTACAGAAGTTAAGATAACCGGGCTATAGTTACCCGCCTTTTGTCCATCTCCTTTTTTAAACAGTGGCGTCACATTTCCAATCTGTGGGAACCTCCGCAGAGACCAGTGAATTTTGGTAAATTACCACCACTGCATTTGCTATTTTCCCTGCCATCTCTTTTAGTTTAGTCAGATGAGAAGTTCGCTGATGATTACACAATCTTCAACCTCAGGTCGGTGGCACAGCGGGTTAGCACTGCTGCCAGGGCCCCGGGTTCGATTCCCGGCTTGGGTCACAGTCTGTGTGGAGTCTGCACGTTCTCCCCGTGTCTGTGTGGGTTTCCTCCGGGTGCTCCGGTTTCCTCCCACAGTCCGAAAGGCGTGCCGGTTCAGGAGCTTTGACCCAAACAGGCGCCGGAGTGTGGCGACTAGGGAAATTTCACTGTAACTTCATTGCAGTGTTAAGGTAAGCCTACTTGTGACACTAATAATTAGACTTAAATTTGATGAAGGGGAGATAAGGGGCAAACCCTGAAAGCTGGTGGGTTTACTATCAAATAAACGTGTTGGTACTTTAACCTGGTGTTGTGAGACTTCTTACTAAGGGGAGATAAGGCAGTGCAGAGATGTTCTGACCATTTTCACTGACTGGAGAGGTTCTGAATGCTCAGACAGGCTGCTGGCATCCTCTAGTGGGCATAGCCTGAATTGCAGAGTAGATTGCCACGAATCTCATCAGAAACTCAGAGTGATACAACCTCACAGGAGAGATTCCCATCTCCCCAAGCTTTCCAACAGTTCCAATCCCAATACTGAGGGAGTGCTGCACTGTGGGAGGGTCGGTGCCGAGGGAGCACCGCACTGTGGGAGGGTCGGTGCTGAGGGAGCGCCGCACTGTGGGTGGGTCGGTGCTGAGGGAGCGCCGCACTGTGGGAAGGTCGGTGCTGAGGGAGCGTCGCACTATGGGAGGGTCAGTGCTGAGGGAGCGTCGCACTGTGGGAGGGTCAGTGCTGAGGGAGCGCCACACTGTGGGAGGGTCAGTGCTGAGGGAGCACCGAACTGTGGGAGGGTCAGATAAGAAAGCTCGTGATTCCAGATAAACCTGTTGGACTTTAACCTGATGCTGTGAGACTTCTTACTATGCAAACTCCACACAGACAGTGACCCAAGCTGGGAATCGAACCCGAGTCCCTAGCGCTGTGAGGCGGCCATACCAACCACTGTGCCAAGACGCCACCCCAATGCTGGCTAGCCCATGTCCTAAGAATAATTTTTTAAAAGCGTCCTGAGGAAGTATCAGGCACCAGGTGAATGGAATACTTTTCTTTCTCTTTGCAGTTGAGATTCAGTCGCCGTACAGAAACAGCCTCGCTATAGATACAAAACTCCCTGGGGCTGTGAGGTTGAACTCACTGAAGTTGTGTCCCGGTCCTGCAGAGTGTAGTTGGCTGGTTTTGATGTGTACGCACCAGCGCAGGGGAGCATTCTTGGCTTTATGACACTGAATTTGCATCTTTCTCAGACTGGAGTCACCGATGCAGATCGGGATGTGATGACCTGGGTTCTTTGTCATCCCCAGGTGCGGGTGAGCAAGGCCTCCCACACCCCACCCCACCACAAACCTGCCAGTTCGAAGACCCACCCCCAACATCAGATCCAGCTCTCTTCTCCCCTCCCTACCCTACTTTCTGTGGGAGTGAATTCCACCGCTCTCTGGGTGAAGAAATTTCTCCTCACCTCAGTTCTAAAAGGTTTACCCCTTATCCTCAAACTATCACCCCCTAGTTCTGGTTTTCCCCCACCATCGGGAACATTCTTTCTGCATCTACCTTCTCTAACTCTGTTAGAATTTTATAAGTTTCTCTGAGATCCCCCCTCTCACTCTTCTAAACTCCAGTGAATATAATCCTAACCCACTTAAAGTAAAGTAAAATTTATTTATCAGTGTCACAAGTAAGACTTACATTAACACTGCAATGAAGTTACTGTGAAAATCCCTAATCACCACACTCCTATTTGGGTACACTGAGGGAGAATTTAGCACGGCCAATGCATCCTAACCAGCACAACTTTCGGACTGTGGGTGGAAACCGGAGCATCTGGAGGAAACCCACGCAGGCACAGGGAGAATGTGCAGACTCAGATTGAGAAGATCTGGTTCCCAGGTGGAGGTAAATGGGAGAGGTCACAGGTAGATAGGGTCGTAAAGAGTGCTTTTGGTACATTGGCCTTTATAAATCAAGGTATTGGGTGTAGGAGTTGGAATGTTATGGTGAGGTTGTATAAGACATTGGTGAGGCCGAATGTAGAGTATTGTGGGCAGTTTTGGTCACCTAATTACAGGAAGGATATTCATAAGGTTGAAAGAGTGCACAGAATGTTTACAAGGATGTTGCCGGGACTTGAGAAACTGAGTTACAGAGAAAGGCTGAATAGGTTAGGACTTTATTCCCTGGAGTGTAGAAGAATGAGAGGAGATTTGATAGAGGTGTATAAGATTATGATGGGTATAGATAGAGTGAATGCAAGCAGGCTTTTCCCACTGGGATTAGGGGAGAAAAATTCTAGAGGACATGGGTTAAGGGTGAAAGTTTAAAGGGAATATTAGGGGGGGCTTCTTCACACAGTGAGTGGTGGGAGTGTGGAATGAGCTGCCGGATAAAGTGGTAAATGCGGGGTCACTTTTAACATTTAAGAGAAACTTGGACGGGTTCATGGATGAGAGGGGTGTGGAGGGATATGGTCCAAGTGCAGGTCAGTGGGACTAGGCAGAAAAATGGTTCGGCACAGACAAGTACTGTGTGCAGTTTTGGTCGCCGCACTTACGCAAGGATATTTTGGCCTTGGAGGGAGTGCAGAGGAGGTTTACTAGGCTGATACTGGAGTTGAGGGGGTTGAGCTATGAGGAGAGGCTGAACAAACTAGGCTTGTACTCGTTAGAGTTTAGAAGAATGAGGGGAAATCTCATTGAGACGTATAAGATGATGAATGGGATGGATAGGATAGAGGTGGAGAGACTCTTTCCGCTCAGAAAGGACAGTAGGACTAGGGGGCACAGCCTCAAGATAAAGGAGGGGGGGGCGGTTTAGAACGGAGTTGAGGAGGAACTTCTTCACTCAAAGGGTGGTGAATCTCTGGAATTCTCTGCCCGTTGAAGTGGTGGAGGCTGCCTCGCTAAATATTTTTAAGACGCGGGTTGATGGGTTTTTGATAAGCAAGGGGATTAAGGGTTATGGGGAGAGGGCGGGAAAGTGGAACTGAGCCACGACAGATCAGCCATGATCTTATTGAATGGCGGGGCAGGCTTGAAGGGCGAGATGGCCTACTCCTGCTCCTATTTCTTATGTTCTTATGTAAGAAGGGCCAAAAGGCCTGTTTCTGTGTTGTAGTGTTCTATGGTTGCAATGCCATTCATACGGGGATGTTACTGGGCTAATATTGTGTGCAGTTTTGGTCTCCTTATCTGAGGAAGGATGTCCTTGCTGTAGAGGGAGCACAGCGAAGGTTTACCAGGCTGATTCCTGGGATGGCAGGTCTGTCATATGAGGAGAGACTGAGTGGGTTAGGATTATATTCACTGGAGTTTAGAAGAGTGAGAGGGGATTTGATAGAAACTTATAAAATTCTAACAGGGTTAGACAGGGTAGATTCAGAAAGAATGTTCCCCATGGTGGGGGGAGTCCAGAACTAGGGGGGGTGATAGTTTGAGGATAAGGGGTAAACCTTTTAGAACTGAGGTGAGAGGAAATTTCTTCACCCAGAGAGCGGTGGGATTCACTCCCACAGAAAGTAGTTGAGGCCAAAACGTTGTGTGATTTCAGGAAGGAATTAGATATCGTTCTTGGGGCTAAAGGGGTCGAGGGATATTCGATGATCAGCCATGATCAAAATGGATGGCAGAGAAGACTCAAAGGGCCAAATGGCCTTCTCCTGCTTCTAGTTTCTACAGTTCTTCAACAAACAGCAGAATTATTAGTATATAAAAAACCAGGGTTGTCTGGTTGAGAGGCTAAACTTATTAACACAGTGTGTGAAATATTAACGTTATTACAATTCTTGTCTAGGGCATGGGGGAGATCCAGTTAGAGACTAATAACGTTTCAGTTAAAGTTGATACATTTGGAGATCTAAGACTGCTGTTTTTGGAGTAACACTGCGGGCTGTCAACAAACAAAAAAAACTTTATGGTACAAGATCAGAAAGGCACAACAGTCTGCAATATCTATCTCATACTCAGGGACAGCAGGAGGTAAAGTTTATTTATCAGTGTCACAAGTAGGCTTGCATTAACACTGCAATGAAGTTACTGTGAAAATCCCCTGGTCGCCACACTCCAGCGCCTGTTCAGGTATACCGAGGGAGAATTTAGTACAGCCAACGCACCCAGCCAGCAGGTCTTTGGATGCTAAGGGACAATTTAGCATGGCCAATCCACCTAACCTGCACATCTCTGGACACTAAGGGACAATTTAGCACGGCCAATCCACCTAACCTGCACATCTCTGGACACTAAGGGGCAATTTAGCATGGCCAATCCACCTAACCTGCACATCTCTGGACACTAAGGGGCAATTTAGCACGGCCAATCCACCTAACCTGCACATCTCTGGACACTAAGGGACAATTTAGCACGGCCAATCCACCTAACCTGCACATCTCTGGACACTAAGGGACAATTTAGCATGGCCAATCCATCTAACCTGCACATCTCTGGACACTAAGGGGCAATTTAGCACGGCCAATCCACCTAACCTGCACATCTCTGGACACTAAGGGGCAATTTAGCACGGCCAATCCACCTAACCTGCACATCTCTGGACACTAAGGGGCAATTTAGCACGGCCAATCCACCTAACCTACACATCTCTGGACACTAAGGGGCAATTTAGCATGGCCAATCCACCCAACCTGCACATCTCTGGACACTAAGGGGCAATTTAGCACGGCCAATCCACCTAACCTGCACATCTCTGGACACTAAGGGGCAATTTAGCATGGCCAATCCACCCTAACCTGCACATCACTGTAGCATGGGAGGAAATTGGAGCACCCGGAGGAAACTCGTGCAGACATAGGGAGAACGTGCAGACTCCACTCCCGGTTACAGTGGGAATTGGGTTAATCTGTAGATGGGGTAGACCTATTGTTGGGTAATGATTTGGTGAGCGGAGACAGTAAGATGGTGGCGACCTTGTGCCGACCCTACCAAACCCCAAAGCATCACCGCGGCCAAACGCGAGAGGCTCGCTGCTGACAAAGGACGATGGCAGGAGGAACACAGGAGCAGATAGAGAAGCAGGCTCCAGGCGCACAGTGAGTTTAGTGATGAATAACAGGAACTGGTGGGAAGAGTTGAGTCAGTCACAGGAAGCAGATGAACCTGAACAGTTACCCATTGCAGAATTAAAAAGAGAAACTGGTGAAATGTTGATGTTAAGCAAAACATTTTTTTGCTGAACTCATGACTACGGAGAAGGGGAAGAAGAGACATTGGAGTTGAGTTAGGACCATTCTGCAATCCTGCTAACCCCACTTGTGAAATATTTTATTTGATTAAACCTTTGCGAATTGCAGAATACGTGTGCAAGTTGTGAATGAAAATGTGAAGTTTACCTGTATAGTGTGGCCGCACGGTGCTCGGCACTGCTGCCTCACAGTGCCAGGAACCCCGGGTTCGATTCTGGCCTCGGGGTGACAGTCTGTGCGGAGTCTGCACGTTCTCCCTGTGTCTGCGTGGGTTTCCCCGGGGTGCTCCGTTTCCTCCCACAGCCCAAAGATGTGCAGGTTAGGTGGATTGGCCATGCTAAGTTGCCCCGGGGAAACCCACGCAGACACAGGGAGAACGTGCAGACTCCGCACAGACTGTCACCCCGAGGCCAGAATCGAACCCGGGGTTCCTGGCACTGTGAGGCAGCAGTGCCGAGCACCGTGCGGCCACACTATACAGGTAAACTTCACATTTTCATTCACAACTTGCACACGTATTCTGCGATTCGCAAAGGTTTAATCAAATAAAATATTTCACAAGTGGGGTTAGCAGGATTGCAGAATGGTCCTAACTCAACTCCAATGTCTCTTCTTCCCCTTCTCCGTAGTCATGAGCTCAGCAAAAAAATGTTTTGCTTAACATCAACATTTCACCAGTTTCTCTTTTTAATTCTGCAATGGGTAACTGTTCAGGTTCATCTGCTTCCTGTGACTGACTCAACTCTTCCCACCAGTTCCTGTTATTCATCACTAAACTCATCTTCTGTGCGCCTGGAGCCTGCTTCTCTATCTGCTCCTGTGTTTCTCCTGCCATCGTCCTTTGTCAGCAGCGAGCCTCTCGCGTTTGGCCGCGGTGATGCTTTGGGGTTTGGTAGGGTCGGCACAAGGTCGCCACCATCTTACTGTCTCTGCTCACCAAATCATTGCCCAACAATAGGTCTACCCCGTCTACAGATTAACCCAATTCCCACTGTAACCGGGAGTGGAGTCTGCACGTTCTCCCTATGTCTGCACGAGTTTCCTCCGGGTGCTCCAATTTCCTCCCATGCTACAGTGATGAGCAGGTTGTGTGGATTGGCCATGCTAAATTGCCCCTTAGTGTCTAAAGATGTGCAGGTTAGGTGGATTGGCCATGCTAAATTGCCCCTTAGTGTCTAAAGATGTGCAGGTTAGATGGATTGGTCATGCTAAATTGCCCCTTAGTGTCCAAAGATGTGCAGGTTAGGTGGATTGGCTATGCTAAGTTGCCCTTTAGTGACCAGAGAGGTGTAGCTTAGGTGGATTCACCATGCTAAATTGCCCCTTAGTGTCCAGAGATGTGCAGGTTAGGTGGATTGGCCATGCTAAATTGCCCCTTAGTGTCCAGAGATGTGCCAGTTAGGTGGATCCAGAGGAGGTTCACGAGAATGATCCCCGGAGAAAAGAGCTTGTCGTATGAGGAATGGTTGAGGACTCTGGGTCTGTACTCCTTGGAGTTTAGAAGGATGAGAGGGGGGGGATCTTATTAAAACTCACAGGAATTAAGGATTATGTTGAGTAGGCAGGTAAGTGAAGCTGAGTCCACAAAAAAGATCAGCCATGATCTTACTGAATGGTACAGCAGGCTCGAGGGGCCAAGTGGCCAACTCCTAGCTCTTATTAAGAACAGATTTTCCAGCAGTTTTCTGTTTTTGTTTCTCAAGATATTAACAGGTTTACCTCTTGCACGACACAGGCTCAATTCCGGCCTCATCTGTGTGGAGTTTGTACATTCTCCCCATGTCTACGTGGGCTTCCTCCCACAGTCCAAAAGACGTGCTGGTTAGGGCGCACTGGCCGTGCTAAATTCTCCCTCAGTGTACCCCAACAGGTTCACACTAATAACTAGGGGCGGCACGCTGGCACAGCGTGTTAGCACCGCTGTCTCATCGCGCCAGGGACCCAGGTTCCATTCCTAGCTTTGGGTCACTGTCTGTGCAGGGTCTGCACGTTCTCCCCATTTCTGTGTGGGTTTCCTCCAGGTGCTCTGGTTTCCCCCCAAAATCCAAAGGTGTGCTGGTTAGGCGGATTGGCCAGGATAATTGAATCTGTGGGGTTGATGGGTTTTTGATAAGAGAGGGGATTAAGGGTTATGGGGAGAGGGCGGGAATGTGGAACTGAGCCACGACAGATCAGCCATGATCTTATTGAATGGCGGGGCAGGCTCGAAGGGCTGGATGGCCTACTCCTGCTCCTATTTCTTATGTTCTTATGTGTCCAGTCCATTATCAGGATAAATTTGTGCGGTTACGGGAATTGAGCCGAATGGCCTCCTTCTGCACTGTAAGATTCTACAATTTTGTTGGAAATGTTCTTATGTTCTTATGTAAGGGAACAATTAGTAAGGCCACACTTGGAATACTGTGTACAGTTCTGGTCACCCTATTATAGAAAGGATATTATTAAACTAGAAAGAGTGCAGAAAAGATTTACTAGGATGCTACTGGGACTTGATGGATTGAGTTGTAAGGAGAGGCTGGATAGACTGGAACTTTTTTCTCTGGAGTGTAGGAGGCTGAGGGGTGATCTTATAGAGGTCTATAAAATAATGAGGGGCACAGATCAGCTAGATAGTCAATATCTTTTCCCAAAGGTAGTGGGAGTCTAAAACTAGAGGGCATAGGTTTAAGGTGAGAGGGGAGAGATACAAAAGTGTCCAGAGGGAGCAATTTTTTCCACACAGAGGGTGGAGTGTGTCTGGAACGAGCTGCCAGAGGCAGAACATAGAACTATACAACACAGTACAGACCCTTCGGCCCTCAATGTTGCGCCGAGCTATGTCTGAACCCAAGATCAAGCTATCCCGCTCCCTATCATTCTACTGTGTTCCACGTGCCTATCCAACGACCAGCAGTAGAGGCGGGTACAATTGTGTCTTTTAAAAAGCGTTTAGGCAGTTCCAAGGGTAAGATGGGTATAGAGGGATGTGGGCAGTTGGGATTAGCTTAGGGGTTAAAAACTGGGCGGCATGGACAAGTAGGGCCAAAGGGCCTGTTTCCATGCTGCAAACCCCCGCTGTTTATGACTTCTCCCTTCCAGATAAAGACCTAATGTTTCTGTGGCTCCAGGTCGTGAACTCTGTTTACCAGGAATCGAGGAATAGTGCTCTTCCTCATTCCTCAGGCTTTCAGAGGTGACGTGTTCCAATGCTGAGGTTTCCACTTCCTCCTCTGGTACAGTCTGTCCTGAGGATTGTTTTTAAATGTTTTTACTATTTTGCCACCGTTTTACCTTCCAGATCGCAACAACGAGCTCTAAGATGCCCTGCCCGATGGCAATAACTTTGTACATCTCGATCAGTTAGTACTCACTTCGAATGATGTGTGCAATTCGGGTCACCCCACGAGAGAACGACATTATTAAACAAGAGAAAGTGCAGAATAGATTTACTAGGACGCTACTGGGACTTGATGGTCTGAGTTATAAGGAGAGGCTGGATAGACTGGGGCTTTTTTCTCTGGAGAGTAGGAGGCTGATCTTACAGAGGTCTATAAAATAATGAGGGGCACAGATCAGCTAGATAGTCCGGGTCCATAGGACTCTTAAATCGGCCTCGCAGGTGGAGGATGTGGTCAAGAAGGCGTATGGTGTACTGGCCTTCTTATAGAGGGATCGAGTTTAGGAGTCGGGAGGTAATGCTGCAGCTTTATAAGACCCTAGTCAGACCCCACTTGGAGTACTGTGCGCAGTTCTGGTCGCCTCACTACAAGAAAGATGTGGAAGCTTTTGAAAGGGTGCAGAGGAGATTTACAAGGATGTTACCTGGATTGGGAGGCATGCCTTATGAGGACAGGTTGAGCGAACTCAGCCTTTTCTCCCTAGAGAGAAGGATGAGAGGTGACCTGATAGAGGTTTATAAGATGTTGAGAGGTATAGATTGGGTGGATTCTCAGAGGCTATTTCCCAGGGCTGAAATGGTCGCTATGAGAGGACACAGGTTTAAGGTGCTGGGAAGCAAGTACAGAGGAGATGTCAGGGGTGAGTTTTTCACTCAGAGGGTGGTGGGTGCGTGGAATCAGCTGCCGTCAGTGGTGGTGGAGGCGACGAGTACATGGGATTTAATAGGATTGAGGGTTATAGGTAGGCCCAGTAGGTAGGGATATGATCAGTGCAACTTGTGGGCCGAAGGGCCTGTTTGTGCTGTAGTTTTTTTCCCTATGTTCTTCTATGTTTCTATGATCAGGCCCCTCCGTTCCTCAACCTTCTCTGCTCCAAGGAGGTGAGCCACAGCCTAACCCAGTCTCTCCTCAGAGCTGAAATGCTCCAGCCCAGGAAACACCACAGTGAATCTCCTCTGCACCCTCTCTCAGTCCAATCCAATAGTGTGGCGACCAGAACTGCACACCATACACCAAGCTGGAGCCTGGGTGCTTTATACAGCTCCATTCGTCACCTCCCAACTTTTATACTTACATGGTGGGTGGCACAGTGGGTTAGCACTGCTGCCTCACAGCGCCAGGGACCCGGGTTCGATTCCCTGCTTGAGTCACTGTTTGATTTGATTTACTGTTGTCACGTGTACTAACGCACAGTGAGAAGTATTGTTTCTTGCGTGCTATGCAGACAAATAATATCATTCATAGAGGAGGAGGGAGTGCAGAATGTAGTGTGACGATGTAGAGAAAGATCAACTTAATGCAAGGTAGGTCCATTCAAAAGTCTGACAGCAGCAGGGAAGAAGCTGTTCTTGAGTCGGTCGGTACGGGACCTCAGACTTTTGTATCTTTTTCCCCAGACAGAAGGTGGAAGAGAGAATGTCTGGGGTGTGTGGGGGTCCTTAATTATGCTGGCTGCTTTTCCCCGAGGCAACGGGAAGTGTAGACAGAGTCAATGGTTGGGATGCTATTTTGCACTGTGTGGAGTTTGCATGTTATCTTCCGTGTCTGTGTGAGTTTTCTCCCACAGTCCAAAAGATGTGCTGGTCAGGGGTGCATCGAAGCAGACAGGTGCTGAAGTGTGGCAACTAGGGGAATATTACAGTAACTTCATTGTAGTGTTAATGTAAGCCTCACTTCTGACTAATAAACTCTAAAACATTTATTTTACTTAATGCTTTGGTTAGTAAAGGCAAGACTGTCATATGGCTTTCCAACCCCTGAGTGTTGAGAAGGTTGGCTTATGAGGAGAGACTGAGTAGATTGGAGCTATACTCATTGGAATTCAGAAGAATGAGGGGAGATATTATAGAAACATATAAGATTATGAAGGGAATAGATAAGATAGAAGCAGGGAGGTTGTTTCCACTGGTGGGTGAAACTAGAACTAGGGGGCATGGCCTCAAAATAAGGGGGAGCAGATTTAGGACTGAGTTGAGGAGGAACTTCTTCACACAAAGGGTTGTGAATCTGTGGAATTCCCTGCCCAGTGAAGCAGTTGAGGCTCCCTCATTGAATGTTTTTAGAGCAAGGATAGATAGATTTTTGAACAGTAAAGGAATTAAGGGTTATGGTGAGCGGGCGGGTAAGTGGAGCTGAGTCCACGAAAAGATCAGCTATGATCTTATGGACTGTCTTATTGAAGTTGTACAAGACATTGGTGAGGCCACACTCAGAATACTGTGTATAGTTCTGGTCACCCTATTATAGAAAAGATATTATTAAACTAGAAAGAGTGCAGAAAAGATTTACTAGGATGCTACCGGGACTTGATGGTTTGAGTTATAAGGAGAGGCTGGATAGACTGGGACTTTTTTCTCTGGAGCGTGGGAGGCTGAGGGGTGATCTTATAGAGGTCTATAAAATAATGAGGGGCACAGATCAGCTAGATAGTCAATATCTTTTCCCAAAGGTAGGGGAGTCTAAAACTAGAGGGCATAGGTTTAAGGTGAGAGGGGAGAGATACAAAACTGTTCAGAGGGGCAATTTTTTCACACAGAGGGTGGTGAGTGTCTGGAACGAGCTGCCAGAGGCAGTAGTAGAGGCGGGTACAATTTTGTCTTTTAAAAAGCATTTAGACAGTTACATGGGTACGATGGGTATAGAGGGATATGGGCCAAATGCGGGCAATTGGGATTAGCTTAGGGGTTTCAAAAAAGAAAGGGTGGCATGGACAAGTTGGGCCAAAGGGCCTGTTGCCATGCTGTAAACCTCTATGACTCTGTGAATGGCAGAGCAGGCTCAATGGGCCAGATGGCCTACTCCTTCCCCTAGTTCTTATCCCAAGTTATCTCCGGTCCTCTGTACTTGCTAGCACCTTACCAACCATTGTGCATTCCTTTGTCTTGTTAGCCCTTCCGAGCTATAGAATCCTTACAGTGCAGAAGGAGTCCATTTGGCTCATTGAGTCTCCAACAAAGGACCTCACTCAGGCCCTTTCCCATCACCCCAAGTCACCCCAAGTATTTACCCCAATAGTTCCCTCTAACTTACATTATCTTTGGACACTAAGGGGCAATTTAGCGTGGCCAATCCACCTAACCCGCACATCTTTGGACACTAAGGGGCAATTTAGCATGGCCAATCCACCTAACCTGCACATCTTTGGACACTAAGGGGCAATTTAGCACGGCCAATCCACCTAACCCGCACATCTTTGGGCACTAAGGGGCAATTTAGCGTGGCCAATCCACCTAACCCGCACATCTTTGGACACTAAGGGGCAATTTAGCATGGCCAATCCACCTAACCTGCACATCTTTGGACACTAAGGGGCAATTTAGCACGGCCAATCCACCTAACCCGCACATCTTTGGGCACTAAGGGGCAATTTAGCGTGGCCAATCCACCTAACCCGCACATCTTTGGACACTAAGGGACAATTTACCATGGTCAATCCATCTAATCTGCACATCTTTGAACATTAAAGGGCAATTTAGCATGGCCAATCCACTTAACCTACACATTTTTCAACGCTAAGGGACAATTTAGCATGGCCAATCCACCTAACCTGCACATCTTTGGAGTGTGATAGGAAAGCAGAGCACCAGAGGGAACCCATGCAGACACAGGGAGAACTTGCAAAGTCCACACAGGCAGTGACCTGAGGCTGGGAATTGAACCCGGGTCCCTGGCGCTGTGAGGCAGAGGTGCTAACAACTGTGCCAAGAATTCAGCAGAGACAAGAGACTTCCAGATTCTTTGAAACTGCTTAGTTACCTTTTCTTGCAAAATGCTGTCTTTTTGTCAAACAACATCCTTGTATCAGAACATAGAAAAACTACAGCACACAAGTTATGCCGAACATCTCTACCTACTAGGCTGACCTATAACCCTCAACTCTACCAAGTCCCATGTACTCACCCAGAAATCTCTTAAAAGACCCTATCGAATCTGCAAATACTGTGTATTAACCCTTTAAAGGACACAGCCTTTAAGATAAAAACAGACATTGTTCCGGCACCTTCTTCGGCCTTGAAGATGAACCATTTTTCACAATTAAGAACATAAGAAATAGGAGCAGGAGTGGGCCATCTAGCCCCTCGAGCCTGCCCCGCCATTCAATAAGATCATGGCTGATCTGAAGTGGATCAGTTCCACTTTCCCGCTTTCTCCCCATAACCCTTAATTCCCCTGTCTGTCAAAAACCTATCTACCCGTGACTTAATTATATTTAGCGAGGCAGCCTCCACCACTTCAACGGGCAGAGAATTCCAGAGATTCACCACCCTTTGAGTGAAGAAGTTCCTCCTCAACTCCGATCTAAACTGCCGCCCCCCCCCCTTATCTTGAGGCTGTGCCCTCTAGTCCTGCTGTCCTTTCTGAGCGGAAAGAATCTCTCTACCTCTACCCTATCCATCTCTTTCATTATCTTATACGTCTCTATAAGATCCCCCCTCATCCTTCTAAACTCCAACGAGTGCAGACCCAGTCTATTTAGTCTCTCTTCATAGTCCAACCCCCTCATCTCCGGTATCAGCCTAGTGAACCTCCTCTGCACTCCCTCCAAGGCCAAAATATCCTTGCGCAGGTGCGGCGACCAAAACTGCACACAGTACTCCAGCTGCGGCCTCACCAGTGCCCTGTACAGTTGCAGCAAGACCTCCCTGCTTTTATATTCTATCCCCCTCGCTATGAAGGCCAGCATCCCATTCGCCTTCCTGATCACCTGCAGACTGGGTTTTTGCAACAAAAATTAAATTCTTTATGACCAGTTGTGTTTCCACCTGCTGGGGTTGAGAACTGAACTTGTGATCTTGGCATTATTAGCTAAATAACAGAGCTACTAGTCCACAACAGCTAACGAGCTGGGCTAGTTTTGATTCCCATAAACCCTGCAGAATGCAATGCCATGCTAGATTTAAATACAGTTACATTTATATCTTATTAAAGTACTCAGCAGACCAATTCCACAAACCACAAGGCTGCATAATCAGGAAAGAAGATTGACCGCTGAAAGCCAAACTCGGCTCAGCACTTCCAGCAACAGTACTTAGGCGGCGCCGCACTGTCAGAGGGTCAGTGCTGAGGGAGCGCCGCACTGTCAGAGGGTCAGTGCTGAGGGAGCGCCGCACTGTCGGAGGGTCGGTGCTGAGGGAGCGCCACACTGTGGGAGGGTCAGTGCTGAGGGAGCGCCGCACTGTGGGAGGGTCAGTGCTGAGGGAGCGCCGCACTGTCGGAGGGTCAGTGCTGAGGGAGCGCCGCACTGTGGGAGGGTCGGTGCTGAGGGAGCGCCGCACTGTGGGAGGGTCGGTGCTGAGGGAGCGCCACACTGTGGGAGGGTCAGTGCTGAGGGAGCGCCGCACTGTCGGAGGGTCGGTGCTGAGGGAGCGCCGCACTGTGGGAGGGTCGGTGCTGAGGGAGCGCCGCACTGTGGGAGGGTCGGTGCTGAGGGAGCGCCGCACTGTGGGAGGGTCAGTGCTGAGGGAGCGCCGCACTGTGGGAGGGTCAGTGCTGAGGGAGCGCCGCACTGTGGGAGGGTCAGTGCTGAGGGAGCGCCGCACTGTGGGAGGGTCAGTGCTGAGGGAGCGCCGCACTGTGGGAAGGTCAGTGCTGAGGGAGCGCCGCACTGTGGGAGGGTCAGTGCTGAGGGAGCGCCGCACTGTGGGAGGGTCAGTGCTGAGGGAGCGCCGCACTGTCGGAGGGTCAGTGCTGAGGGAGCGCCGCACTGTCGGAGGGTCAGTGCTGAGGGAGCGCCGCACTGTCGGAGGGTCAGTGCTGAGGGAGCGCCGCACTGTCGGAGGGTCAGTGCTGAGGGAGCGCCGCACTGTCGGAGGGTCAGTGCTGAGGGAGCGCCGCACTGTCGGAGGGTCAGTGCTGAGGGAGCGCCGCACTGTCCGTGATTCAGCATTGAGGGATTGTTTCCCTCCAAGCAGAGAAAGTTCAGGGGGAGATTGAATCGAGGGGTTCAGAATCAGGAAGGGTTTGGAGAGAGTGAATAAGGAGAAAGTGTTTCCAGTGTCAAGAGGGTGGGTAACCAGAGGGAGGAGGGACACAGATTGAAGAGAATCGGGGAAAGAACCAGAGGGGGAGATGAGGAGAATTTTTTTTGCGAGTTGTTGTGATCTGGAAGGCGCTGCCTGAAAGGGCGGTGGAAGCAGATTCAATAGGAACTTTCAAAAGGTGGGGGGGAATTACTGGAAAAGGGGAAATTTGCAGGGCTGTGGGGGGAAGAACAGGGGATTTGATTTGATTTATTATTGTCACATGTATTGGGACACAGCGAAAAGTATTGTTTCTTGCGCGCTATACAAAGCATACCATTCATAGAGAAGGCAAGGAGAGGGTGCAGAATGTAGTGTTACAGTCACAGCGAGGGTGTGGAGAAAGATCAGCTTAATGCGAGGTAGGTCCATTCAAAAGTCTGACAGCAGCAGGGAAGAAGCTGTTCTTGAGTCGGTCGGTACGGGACCTCAGACTTTTGTATCTTTTTCCCGACAGGAGAAGGTGGAAGAGAGAATGTCTGGATTGCACGGGGTCCTTAAAACAGAGATGGGGGAGTAATTGGATAGATCTTTCAAAGAGCTTGCCCAGGAATGATGGGCTGAAAGACCCCTCCTGGGCTGTATCAGTCTATGATTCAGTTTCATTTCCCTGTAACGGGAACCTGCATTGTTACATGCATTCAGTTAATTACTCAGTTAATGGTCGGGCGTTGGGGAAAGTTACAGAACAAAGAGATCTAGGGGTACATGTTCATAGCTCCTTGAAAGTGGAGTCACAGGTGGACAGAGTGGTGAAGAAGGCATTTGGTATGTTTGGTTTCATCAGTCAGAACATTGAATACAGGAGTTGGGACATCTTGTTGAAGTTGTACAAGACATTGGTAAGGCCACACTTGGAATACTGTGTACAGTTCTGGTCACCCTATTATAGAAAGGATATTATTAAACTAGAAAGAGTGCAGAAAAGATTTGCTAGGATGCTACCGGGACTTGATGGTTTGAGTCATAAGAAGAGGCTGGATAGACTGGGACTTTTTTCCCTGGAGTGTGGGAGGCTGAGGGGTGATCTTGTTGGAATGCTGCCGGGATAGTTTCCTGGAACAGTGTGTGTTGGAGCCGACGAGGGAGCGAGCTATCTTGGATCTGGTGTTATGTAATGAGGCGGGTAGAATTAGGGACCTTGCGGTGAAGGATCCTCTTGGGGAGAGCGATCATTGTATGGTGGAGTTTCTGGTGCAGATGGAGGAGGAGAAAGTGGGTTCCCGGACACGCGTCCTTTGTTTGAACAGAGGGGAGTACGGTGGGATGAGAGAAGAATTGGCGAATGTGAACTGGGGGAGCGCGTTGGAAGGTAGGTCTGCTGAGGAGCAGTGGAGGATCTTTAAGGAGATCTTTCTTGGTGCTCAGCAGAAATTTATTCCGATGGTCAAAAAGGACGGTAGGAGGAGAGGTAATAAGCCGTGGATAACGAAGGAGGTGAAGGAAAGTGTTAAATTAAAAGCGGAGGCGTTTAGAGTAGCTAAGAGTAGTGGGCGAGAAGAGGATTGGGAGAGGTTTAAATGTCAACAAAGATTGACAAAGAAGTTGATAAAGAAGGGTAGGAGAAACTATGAAGCTGGGCTAGCGCTTAATATAAAAAAGGATAGCAAGAGTTTTTATAAATATATAAAAAGGAAGAGGCTGGCTAGGGTGAACGTTGGTCCCTTAGAGGATGAGAAGGGGGACTTAGTGGTAGGGGATGGGGATATGGCGAAGGTCTTGAATAATTTTTTTGTTTCGTCTTCACGGAGGAGGACGTGAATAATTTGCCGGGTGTTAGAGATGGAAAGGTGGTAGGACTGGAGGGTCTTAATGACATTACTGTTACTAGAGAGGCGGTGCTCGACAGACTGCAGGGGCTGATTGTGGACAAGTCGCCAGGACCGGATGGAATGCATCCGAGGGTTCTGAAAGAAATGGCAGAGGTGATAGTGGATGCCTTGGTGGTTATTTTCCAAACGTCGCTGGATTCCGGGGAAGTGCCGGAAGATTGGAAAACGGCTAATGTTACGCTGTTGTTTAAGAAGGGTGCCAGGCAAAAGGCAGGGAATTATAGGCTGGTTAGTTTAACGTCTGTTGTAGGTAAAATGTTAGAATCCGTCATCAAGGAGGAAATAGCGAGGCATCTTGAGAGGAATTGCTTGATAGAGCAGACGCAGCACGGTTTCGTTAAAGGGAAGTCGTGTCTGACAGATTTATTGGAGTTCTATGAGGATGTGTCTAGGGCGGTGGATAGAGGAGAGCCGGTGGATGTGGTCTTTCTGGATTTTCAGAAGGCGTTTGACAAGGTACCTCACAAGAGGTTGTTGCAGAAGGTCAGGGGACATGGAGTTGGGGGTAGGGTATTAGTGTGGATAGAGGATTGGTTGTCAAATAGGAGGCAGAGAGTGGGGGTCAATGGGTGCTATTCGGATTGGCGGATGGTGACTAGTGGAGTGCCCCAGGGGTCGGTGCTGGGGCCTCAGCTATTTACCATTTATATAGATGATCTGGAGGAGGGAACCGAGTGTAGGGTGTTGAAATTTGCTGATGACACCAAGATTGGTGGAACGGCAAATTGTGCGGAGGGTGTGGAGAGTCTGCAGAAGGATCTAGATAGGCTGGGCGAATGGGCCAGGAAATGGCAAATGGAATTTAATGTTGGCAAGTGCGAGGTGGTCCACTTTGGTAGGAATAATGGTAGAAGGGTTATTACTTACGTGGCGAAAACTGCAGCAGGCGACAGTGCAGAGGGACCTCGGGTCCTTGTGCATGAGTCGCAAAAACCCAGGTTGCAGGTGCAGCAGGTGGTCAGGAAGGCGAATGGGATACCGGCCTTCATAGCGAGGGGGATTGAATATAAAAGTAGGGAGGTCTTGCTGCGGCTGTATAGCGCATTGGTGAGGCCGCAGCTGGAGTACTGTGTGCAGTTTTGGGCGCTGTACTTACACAAGGATATTTTGGCCTTGGAGGGAGTGCAGAGGAGGTTTACTAGGCTGATGCCGGAGTTGAGGGGTTGAGCTATGAGGAGAGGCTGAATAAATTAGGCTTGTACTCGTTAGAGTTTAGAAGAATGAGGGGAGATCTCATTGAGACGTATAAGATGATGAATGGGATGGATAGGATAGAGGTGGAGAGACTCTTCCTGCTCAGAAAGGATAGTAGGACTAGGGGGCACAGCCTCAAGATAAAGGGGGGTGGTTTAGAATGGAGTTGAGGAGGAACTTCTTCACTCAAAGGGTGGTGAATCTCTGGAATTCTCTGCCCGTTGAAGTGGTGGAGGCTACCTCGCTAAATATTTTTAAGACGTGGGTTGATGGGTTTTTGATAAGAGAGGGGATTAAGGGTTATGGGGAGAGGGCGGGAATATGGAACTGAGCCACGACAGATCAGCCATGATCTTATTGAATGGCGGGGCAGGCTCGAAGGGCTGGATGGCCTACTCCTGCTCCTATTTCTTATATTCTTATGTTGTAGAGGTCTATAAAATAATGAGGGGCACAGATCAGCTAGATAGTCAATATCTTTTCCCAAAGGCAGGGGAGTCTAAAACTAGAGGGCATAGGTTTAAGGTGAGAGGGGAGAGAGAGATACAAGTTGTGAGAGGGGCAATTTTTCCCAAAGAGGGTGGTGAGTGTCTGGAACGAGCTGCCAGAGGTAGTAGTGGAGGCGGGTACAATTTTGTCTTTTAAAAAGCGTTTAGACAGTTACATGGGTACGATGGGTATAGAGGGATATGGGTCAAATGCGGGCAATTGGGATTAGCTTAGGGGGTTTAAAAAAAGGGGATAGCATGGACAAGTTGGGCTGAAGGGCCTGTTTCCGTGCTGTAAACCTCTGTGACTCTGGGCAGGTTTGAAATACGGGATTGTGTAAAGGAAGATGGAGTTCTCTGAATCCCGGTCAAACAATCTGCAAACAATTCAGCTCTGCTGGAATAGATTACAGGGGCGAATAATCTGCTGCGAGGAATGGATTTGTGGAATCGTTCGGATTCGCGATCTTAACGCTGGCTTCTGTCTCCACAGAAACCTGCGCGACCCGCTGAGCCTTCCCACTCCGTGTTTCTGGAATATTTGTCCAGGTTTTCCTGTGGAAACGAGAGATTAAACGAGTAAGTATCAGTCCCGCTCCAGAAATAAAGCACAGAGACTGACAGATTTCTCGGCTGCAGGTTGTGGGAGTGAGTCAGAGCCAATGGGACAATGTTCCGAAGCAGAACGCTCACACAATCTGAAGCAGGTTGACTATTTTGGGATGTATGGGTTTGAGATGGAGCTGACAAGGGCAGGTATCTGTGTAAAATTATAGGAATTCACCTGATGTACATAATGAGTCCTCCTTCACCGACTCGGTGCTGCCTTGGCAACCACTGCACTTAATATGCCAGCAGCAACTCTCTCCTCTCTCTGTTTCCCCTCTCTCTCTCTCTCTCTCTGTCTCACACTTCTGTCTCTCTCCGTGTCCCCCCCCCATATCTTCCCCTCTCCGTCTCCACACCCCCGCACGCCCCCCCCACCCCGTGTCTCCCTCTTTCTGTCTCTGTCTCCATCTCCCCTCCTCTCTCTCCATTCCCCCCCCTCTTTCTCTGTGTCTTTTCCTCTCTCTGTCTCCCCCCCCCCCCGACTCCGGTTTCTCCCCCCTCTCTATTTCCGCCCCACTTTGTGTCCCCCCTCTCTCTCTCTCTCCCCATTTCTCTCTCTCTCTCCGTGCTTACCCCCCATCTCCTTCCTCTCTGTCCCCACTGTCTCCCCCTGTATCTCCCCCTCTCTGTCTACCCCCCCCCCAGCTCTCTCTCTGTCTCCCCCTTTCTCTTTCTCCCTGTTTCTGTCTCGTCCTCTCTCTGTGCCTCCCCATCTCCCTCTTCTATCTACCCCCTGTCTCTCCACCCTCTGCCTCTCTCTATGTCTCCCCTCTCTCTGTGTCCTCCCGTCTCTCCACCCCCTCTCTCTCTCTATCTCCCCCCTCTCTGTGTCCCCCCAGTATCTCCCACCCTCTCTCTCTCTGTCACTCCCTCTCTCTGTGCGTCTCTTGCTCTGTCACTCCCTCTCGCACTCTGTCCATCTCTATATTTCACTCTCATTCTCTCCCCCTCTACTTCTGCGTTTCTCCCTACGTCTACGTCTCCCCCTTCCTCCCTCCCTCTCATTTTCTCTCCCTTACACACTTCCTCTCTCTCGCCCCTCTCCCTCACCCATCTTTCTCTTTCCCCATCTCTTTCTTGCCCCCAGCTCTCTTCCTCCGAACCCTACTTGCTTACCATCTTTCTCTCTCCCTCTGCTCCCTCACTCCCTCCCCCCGCTCTGAGAGAGAGAGAGAGAGAGAGGGGGGGAGACAGAGAGAGAGGAGGGTGGAGAGACAGAGGGGAGACAGGGAGGGGGGAGACAGGGAGGGGGGAGACAGGGAGTGGGGAGACAGGGAGGGGGGAGACAGGGAGGGGGGAGACAGGGAGGGGGGAGACAGGGAGGGGGGAGACAGGGAGGGGGGAGACAGGGAGGGGGGAGACAGGGAGGGGGGAGATGGGGGAGGTACAGAGAGAGAGGAGGAGACAGAAAGGCAGAGACAGAGAAAGAGGGGGACAGAGGGAGAGAAACAGGGAGACAGAGAGGGGAGGATAGAAAAGTGAGACAGGGAGAGGATGTAGATGGAGGGAAACAGGTAGAGGGCCGAGTGGAGGGAAGAGGAGGGTTAGGGGAAGAGGAGGGTTAGAGGAAGGAGGCAAGAGGGTTTGACGGAGGGGGGAGAATCTGAAGGAGGACAGAGGGTTTAAGGGGAAGAGGAAGGTGAGAGGGATGAGGGAGAGATTCAGGGGAGAATGAGGCAGAGGGGGAGGGGGTGTTCGATGGAGAGGAGGGGGGCTCGAGGGAGATTTGAGGGAAAGGAGGGTGTTCGAGGGAGAGTTTGAGGGGAACCGTGTGAGGGGGCAAGGGGATGAGGTTCCCTCACTGCCGCAATTCCTGAAGAGGAGGAGGGTTTGAGGGATGAAAGGGGTTCTGGGAGTTGAGGGAGTGAGGGGCTTTTGAGGGAGTGTGAGGAGTTTTTGAGGGTGTGAGAGGGGTTTCTGAGGGTTGAGGGAGTTTTGAGGGAGTGTCAGGGGGTTTTCAGGGAGTGTGAGGGGGTTTGAGATGAGGGATGGGTGTTTGAGATGATGGGGTGTGCGTTTTGAGGGGTTTGAGGGCTGTGAGGGTTTTGAGGTGAGGGATGGAGGGTGAGGGAGTTTTTATGTGTTTGAGGGGTTGAGGGATGAGGGGTTGAGGGATGAGGGGTGAGTGGTTTACGGTTGATGGTATGAGGGGTTTTGAGGTTGTGAGGGATGGGGATTTGAGGTGAGGGATTTCAGGGGGTGAGGGTTTTGAGGGGGTTTAGAGGGGGATTGGGGTGTTGAGGTGAGGGTTTGAGGGATTCCGAAGGGTTGAGGTGCTGCTCCCTCTGCCACAGTTTGAAATTAGGATTGGGGGGGTGGTTTGAGGTGAGGGTTTTGAGGGGGTTGAGAGTTGAGGAGGGGTTTGAAGTGAGGGTTTTGAGAGGTTTGAGGAGGGGTTTGAGATGAGGGATGGGGAGTTTTGAGGGGATTTTAAGGGGGTTGAGGAAGAGTTGAGGTGAGGGATGGGGGTTTGAGGTGATGGGGTGACAGTTTTGAGGGGATTGAGCGTGAGGGTTGAGGAGGGGTTTGAGGTGAGAGATGGGGAGTTTTGATGGGTTTTGAGGATGTGAGGGTTGAGGAGGGTTTGAAGTGATGGGGTTGAGGGGGTGGGGGGTTTTATGGTGTTGAGGAGGGATTGAGGTGAGGGTTGGGGGGCTTTGAGGTGATGAGGTGAGGGTTTTGGGGGGATTGAGGGTGTGAGAGTCGGGGGTTTGAGGTGAGGGATGGGGAGCTGAGGGTGAGAGCATTGAGGAGGATTTGAGGTGATGGGCTTGAGCGGATGGGGGTTCTGAGGGGTTGAGGTTGTGAGGGTTGAGGTAAGGGATGGGGAGTCTTGAGGATGTGAGAGTTGAGGAGGGGTTGAGGTGAGGGATGGGGAGTTTTGAGGGTGTGAGTGTTGAGAACATAAGAAATAGGAGCAGGAGTAGGTCATCTAGCCCTTCGAGCCTGCCCCGCCATTCAATAAGATCATGGCTGATCTGAAGTGGATCAGTTCCACTTTCCCCCCATAACCCTTAATTCCCTTGTCTATCAGAAACCTATCTACCCGTGACTTAAATATATTCAATGAGGTAGCCTCCACCACTTCAACGGGCAGAGAATTCCAGAGATTCACTGCCCTGAGAAGAGGTTCCTCCTCAACTCTGTTCTAAACTGACCCCCCCCCCTTATTTTGAGGCTGTGCCCTCTAGTTCTGGTTTCCTTTCTAAGTGGAAAGAATCTATCTGCCTCCACCCTGTCTAGCCCCTTCATTATCTTATACGTCTCTATAAGATCCCCCCTCATCCTTCTAAACTCTAATGAGTACAGACCCAGTCTATTCAATCTCTCTTCATAGTCCAACCTCCTCATCTCCGGTATCAGCCGAGTGAACCTCCTCTGCACTCCCTCCAAGGCCAATATATCCTTGCGCAAGTGCAGCGACCAAAACTGCACACAGTACTCCAGCTGCGGCCTCACCAGTGCCCTGTACAGTTGTAGCAAGACCTCCCTGCTTTTATATTCAATCCCCCTCGCTATAAAGGCCAGCATCCCATTCGCCTTCCTGACCACCTGCTGCACCTGCAAGCTGGGTTTTTGCGATTCGTGCACAAGGACACCCAGGTCCCTCTGCACCGTAGCATGCTGCAGCTTTTCACCATTTAAATAATAATCCATTTTACCAGTATTCCTTCCAAAGTGGATAACCTCACACTTGCCAACGTTATACTCCATCTGCCAGGTCCTGGAGGAAGGTTTGAGGTGAGGGGTTGAGGTGAGGGTGTGAGGGTTGAGGAGGGGGGGTTGAGGGATTGGGTTTTTGAGGGGTTGGGGTGAGGGTTTTGAGGGGTTGAGGTGAGGGTGTGAGGGTTGGGGGGGTTGAGGTTATGGGGTTGAGGGATTGGGATTTTGAGGGGTTGGGGTGAGGGTTTTGAGGAGTTGGGGTGAGGGTTTTGAGGGGTTGAGGTGAGGGGGGTTGAGGTGAGGGTGTTGAGGTGAGAGTTTTGAGGGGTTGAGGTGAGGGTGTGAGGGTTGGGGGGGTTTGGGGAGATGGGGTTGAGGGATTGGGTTTTTGAGGGGCTGGGGTGAGGGTGTTGAGGGTTGAGGTGAGGGTTTTTGAGGGGTTGGGCTTTTGAGGGGTTGAGGTGAGGGGGTTGATGGGTTGAGGGGTGGGGGGGGTTGAGGTGAGTGGGTTGAGGGGTGGGGGGATGAGATGAGGGTTTTGAGGGGTTGAGGTGAAGGGGTTGATGGTGTGAGGGTTGAGGTGAGGGTTTTTGAGGGGTTGAGGGATTGGGCTTTTGAGGGGTTGAGGTGAGGGGGTTGATGGGTTGAGGGGTGGGAGGGATGAGATGAGGGTTTTGAGGGGTTGAGGTGAAGGGGTTGATGGTGTGAGGGTTGAGGTGAGGGGTTGAGGTGCTGCTCCCTCTGCCGCAGTTCCTGACTTTCCTCCTCCGGCTATTCGGCTGCAGTGTGCAGCAAAAGCCCCCGCTCGGCCCTGATTGGCTGCAGCTCCACCACAGGCCCGCCCCCGGCCCCGCCTCCCCACGCTGATTGGCTTATTGCGTTTGGACCTAAATCTGGGCGCCAAAAACAAACAGAAAGAAACAGCGGCGGGAAACCCGGAGAGAGAGATCCCGGAGAAATCAGGAGAAATCCCGGAGAAATCAGGAGAAATCCCGGAGAGAGATCCCAAAGAAATCAGGAGAAATCCCGGAGAAATCAGGAGAAATCCCGGAGAGAGAGATCCCGGAGAAATCCCGGAGAGAGAGATCCCGGAGAAATCAGGAGAAATCCCAGAGAGAGAGATCCCGGAGAAATCAGGAGAAATCCCAGAGAGAGAGATCCGGAGAAATCCAGGAGTGATCCCAGAGAGAGAGATCCCAGAGAAATCTAATCAGATCCTGTGTAAGTGAGCGAGAGAACAACTCTGATCCTGGTAGTTGGGAGCTGAACTCAGATTCTAGGTGGGTGGATGTGTGGGAGATCATAAGAACATAAGAAATAGGAGCAGGAGTAGGCCATCCAGCCCTTCGAGCCTGCCCCGCCATTCAATAAGATCATGGCTGATCTGTCGTGGCTCAGTTCCACATTCCCGCCCTCTCCCCATAACCCTTAATCCCCTCTCTTATCAAAAACCCATCAACCCGCTTCTTGAAAATATTTAGCGAGGCAGCCTCCACCACTTCAACGGGCAGAGAATTCCAGAGATTCACCACCCTTTGAGTGAAGAAGTTCCTCCTCAACTCCGTTCTAAACCGCCTCCCCTTTATCTTGAGGCTGTGCCCTCTAGTCCTACTGTCCTTTCTGAGCGGGAAGAGTCTCTCCACCTCTATCCTATCCATCCCATTCATCATCTTAGACGTCTCAATGAGATCTCTCCTTATTCTTCTAAACTCTAATGAGTACAAGCCTAATTTATTCAGCCTCTCCTCATAGCTCAACCCCCTCAACTCCGGTATCAGCCTAGTAAACCTCCTCTGCACTCCCTCCAGGGCCAAAATATCCTTGCGTAAGTACGGCATCCCGGCCCCTGGCTGGGTGGAAAGATTTTCCAGCACTTTCTGTTTTGGTTTCAGATTCCAGCATCTGCAGTAATTTGCTTTTAACTCAGATCCTGGGTGGGTGGGGGGGAGATCCATTGATCCTGGGTGGGTGAGGGGGAGATCCATTGATCCTGGGTGGGTGGGGGGAGATCCATTGATCCTGGGTGGGTGAGGGGAGATCCTGATTGGTCCTGGGTGGGTGGCTGCCTGAGGAGAAAGTGACTCTAGGGGTTACAATGTATTCACTCTGGAACTTTCCCACAAAACACTGAACTCTTCCCTTGCAAAAGGTTCAGAATCATATCGCAACCTCAGAGATACATTCTCTGTGTTCCCACTCAGAAAAGGAGGGAGAGAAAGAGTGGAGAGAATGAGAGAGGCGTGGGAGAGTGAGAGAGCGGGGGGAGAGAGAGTGAGATGGAAGAGAGAGAAGGGAGAAGAGAGAGTGAGGTGGGAGAGAGAAGGGGGAGAGTGAGAGAGAGGTGAGAGAGTGAGAAGGGGGAGACTGTGGGGGGGAGAGGGTGTGAGAGGGGAGAAGAGAGAGTGAGGGGGGGGGAGAGAGGGTGAGAGGAGGGAGAATGTGAGGGGAAGAGAGTGAAAGAGCAGTGAGAGAGGTGGGGAGAGTGTGAGAGGGGTTGGAGAATGAGAGGTGAGGGGGGGAGAATTGGGAGGGAAGGGAGTGCGAGGGTGGGGAGAATGTGAGAGAGGGGGAGAGAGTGAGAATTGGGGGAGAGGTGGGGGAGAATGTGAGAATTGGAGAGAGAGAACATAGAACATTACAGCGCAGTACAGGCCCTTTGGCCCTCGATGTTGCACCAACCAGTAGACCCAATCTAATGACCCTCTAACCTAAACTATTCCAATGTTATCCATATGCTTATCCACTGACCATTTGAACGCCCTTAAAGTTGGCGAGTCCACAACTGCTGCAGGCAGGGCATTCCACGACCTTACTACCCTCTGAGTAAAGAACCTACCTCTGACATCCGTCCTATAATTATCACCCCTCAATTTAAAGCTATGTCCCCTCGTGTTAGCCATCACCATCTGAGGAAAAAGGCTCTCACTGTCCAATCCTCTGATCAGCTTGTATGCTTCAATTAGGTCACCTCGTAACCTTCTCTCTAAATGAGAACAACCTCAAGTCCCTCAGCCTTTCCTCATAAGACCTTCCCACCATACCAGGCAACATCCTGGTAAATCTCCTCTGCACCCGTTCTAATGCTTCCACATCTTTCTTATAATGCAGCAACCAGAACTGTACGCAATACTCCAAGTGCGGCCGCACCAGAGTTATGTACAGCTGCAACATGACCTCACGGCTCCAAAATTCAATCCCTCTACCAATAAAAGCTAACGCACCGTACGCCTTAACAACGCTATCAATCCCCTGGGTGCCAACTTTCAGGGAGCTATGCACATGTACACCGAGATCTCTGCTCATCCACACTATCAAGAGTCTTTCCATTCGCCCAACACTCTATAATCCTGTTACTCCTTCCAAAGTGAACCACCTCACACTTTTCCGTATTAAACTCCATTTGCCAGCTCGGCCCAGCTCTGCAGCTTATCTATGTCCCTCTGCAAACTGTAACATCCATCCTCACTGTCTACTACAACTCCTCCGACTTTAGTGTAATCCACAAATTTACTAACCCATCCTTCTACGTCCTCATCTAGGTCATTTATAAAAAATGACAAACAGCAGTGGCCCCAAAACAGATCCCTGTGGTGCACCACTAGTAACTGAACTCCAGGTTGAATATTTTCCATCAACCATCACCCTCTGACTTCTATCAGCTAGCCAATTCCTGATCCAAACCACTAAATCACCCTCAAATCCCAGGTGGAGAGAGTGTGAGAGGGGAAGAGAGAGTGGAGAGGAGGGAGAGTGAGAGAGAGGGGAGGAGAGTGGGAGAGGAGGGAGAGTGAGAGAGGTGGGGAGGGAAGAGTGGAGGGGGGAGAGAACGAGAAATAGGGGAGGGAGTGAAAGATGGGAGGAGAGAGTAAGAGGTGTGAGACAGTGAGAGGGGGGAGAATGAGAGAGGGGGCAAGAGAGTGAGAGAGGGGAGAGAGAGGGAGGTGAGGGGAGAGAGTGTGAAGGCAGAGAGGTGGGAGAGGGTGAGAGAAGGGGGAGAAAGAGTGAGGGGGGAGAATGGGAGAGGGGGGGGAGAGAGTCAGAGAGGGGGGAGAGAGTCAGAGAGGGGAGAGAGAGTGGAGGGGGGAGAGAATGAGAAATGGGGGGAGAGAGTAAGAGAAGGGGGAGGAGAGGGAGGGAGGCAGGGAGGGGAGAGAGAGTGAGGGCAGAGAGGTGGGAGAGAGTGAGAGGGAGGGAGAGAGTGAATGAGGGGGAGGAGAGAGGGTGAGGAGGGGAGAGAATGGGAGAGTGAGGAGAGAGATGAGGGGTGGAGAGTTTTCTCTCTGTCTGTTGTCTGTCTCTCTCTCTCTCTGTTTCCCTCTCCCTGTCTGACTCTCCCTGTTCTCTGTCTCTCTCTCTCTATCTTTCCTTGTTTCTCTCTCTCTCTCCCTGCCTCTCTCTATCTGTTTCTCCCTTTCTTTCTCTCTCTCCCTGCCCCTCTCTCTATCTGCCTGTCTCTCCCTTTCTGTTTTTCTCTCTCTCTCTGTCTGTGTCTCCCTCCCTCTCTCTGTCTCTCTCTTTCTGTCTATCTCTCCCTCCCTGTCTGTCATTCTCTCTCTTTCTCTCCTGCTGTCTCTCTCTCTCTCTCTCTCTCTCTCTATCTCTGTCTGTCTCCCTGCCGTCTGTCTCCCTGCCTCTCTCTCTCTCTCCTCCTGTCTCTCTCTCTCTCTCTCTCCCTCCCTGTCTCTCTCTCTCTCTCTCTCTCCTCCCTGTCTCTCTCCTCCTCCCTGCTCTCTCTCTCTCTCTCCCTCCCTGTCTCTCTCTCTCCTCTCTCCCTGTCTCTCTCTCTCTCTCCCTCCCTGTCTCTCTCTCTCTCTCTCTCCCTCCCTGTCTCTCTCTCCTCTCTCTCTCCCTCCCTGTCTCTCTCTCTCTCTCTCCCTGTCTCTCTCTCTCTCTCCCTCCCTGTCTCTCTCTCTCTCTCTCTCCCTCCCTGTCTCTCTCTCTCTCTCTCTCTCCCTCCCTGTCTCTCTCTCTCTCCCCCTCCCTGTCTCTCTCTCTCTCTCTCCCTGTCTCTCTCTCTCTCTTCCTCACTCTTTCAGACGCTCCTTCACACTGGTCCTTGTGCTGTGTTTTCACCCTGGCATTTCACAGGTTAAATTATTGTGTGCAGTGTGTGATGGGAAAGTTGAAATGTCTGCCTGTTCTGTCCTGTGGAGGAGGAATGTCACTGGTAAAGATCTCTCTGTATTTCTCCCGCCTTCAGTGTGTTTGTGTTGGCCAGAGGCTGATGCTCAGTAATTAGGGTTGTATCAGCTCCCCCTTCCCCCCACCCTGTTTCCCTGCATCACCATTATTTCTTCTCCATCTGATCTTCCACCATCCTCCCGTCTCCTGCTGCCTGTCTCACTAATGCAGGAACAATGCTCGGTGTCTGTACAATATCCGGGATATTATCCATATCCTGAACCACAGGAAAACATCCCAGGGCACCTCATCTCGAAAATATGCTGCAGTGCCACATTCAGGGCCTGGTGACTGAAAGGTCGGGCAAAGAAGTCGATGTAAAGGAGTGTCCGAAACGAGTGTCGTTCCCCCCACCCCCCACCATTGTGTGTGTGTGTGCCTCTCTCTGTCTCTCCCTCTCTCTCTGCCTGTCTCTCTCTCTCTCTTTCTCCATCTCTCTCTCTCTGCCCGCGTGCCTCTTTCTCTCTCCACCTCTCTGCCTCTCTCTCGCTCTCTGTCTCTATCTCGCTCTCTGTCTCTATCTCGCTCTGCCTGTCTCTCTCCCTCTCCATCCTCTCTCTGGCTGTCTCCCTCTCTCTATGTCTCTCTCACGCTTCTGTCTATCTCTCTCTACCCCTCTCTCTGTCTCTCTACCTCTCTAACCCCCCTGATCCTTCCTCTCTCTCTCTCTCTACCTCCCTCTCCTCCTCTAACCCCCCCTCCCTACCCTTCTCTCCCTCTCTCTCTCTCTCTAACCCCCCCACCCTTCTCTCTCTCTCTCTCTGTAACCCCCCCCACCCTTCTCTCTCTCTCTCTCTGTAACCCCCCCCACCCTTCTCTCTCTCTTCTAACCCCCCCACCCTTCTCTCTCTACCTCCCTCTCTCTCTACACCCCCTCTCTCTTTCTCTCTCTCTCTACACCCCCCCACCCTTCTCTCTCTACCTCCCTCTCTCTCTCTCTACATACACCCCCTCTCTCTTTCTCTCTCTCTCTCTAGCCCCCCTCTACCCTTCTCTCTCTCTCTCTCTCTCTGCTGCCCCTCTCTGCCCCTCTCTCTGTGTCTCTATATATCTTCACTCTATCTGCCATTACTGAGACCTGGTTGCAAAGTGAACAACGTTAGCAACTAAATATTCTGGAACGTTGTCTTTGTGGATCAGAGTGGGGTTCGGTCTGATAATCCAGATTGGGATAAAGAGTGGAAAGAGAAAGGATCTTGGCTCAGAAACTTAAAACAGTGGAATCAGTTTGGGTGAGCAAGAAGGTGGAAATTATTCTAGATATTTAACATGGCCAATCCAACTAACCCACACATCTTTGGATTATTGTCTGTCGAGATGCCTCTTAAACGTTGCTATTGTATCTGTTTCTTCCACCCCCTCTGGCAGCGAGTTCCAGGCACTTACCTGTGTAAAATTTTGATTTGATCTGATTTGGTTTATTATTTGTCACATGTATTAACATACAGTGAAAAGTCTTGTTTCTTGCGCGCTATACAGACAAAGCATACCATTCATAGAGAAGGAAAGGAGAGAGTGCAGAA
>NW_027650835.1:10000-40614 GCF_965287045.1 Carcharhinus amblyrhynchos
CAGTGTCTCTGCGTCTCTGCGTCTCTGCATCTCTGGGTTACAGCGTGTCAGAGTCTCTGTGTCTCAGTGTCTCTGCGTCTCAGGGTCTCTGCATCTCAGGTTCTCTGTGTCTCTGCGTCTATGCGTCCCTGCATCTCAGGGACTCTGCTTCTCTGTGTCTCAGAGTCCCTGGGTCTCAGTGTCTCTGCGTCTCCGCGTCTCTGGGTCCCAGGTTCTCTGCGTCTCAGCGTCTCTGCATCTCTGCGCCTCTGCGTCTCTGCGTGTGAGCGTGTGAGCGTCTCAGCGTCTGAGCGTCTCAGCATCTCTGCGTCTCTGCGTCTCAACGTCTCTGCGTCTCAGCGTCTCAACGTCTCTGCGTCTTTGCGTCTCAGTGTCTCTGCGTCTCTGTTGCTCTGGGTCTCAGTGTCTCTGCGTCTCAGCGTCTCTGCGTCTCTGTTTCTCTGAGTCTCAGTGTCTCTGCGTCTCTGTTGCTCTGGGTCTCAGTGTCTCTGCGTCTCTGCGTCTCTGCGTCTCAGCGTTTCAGCGTCTCAGCGTCTCTGCATCTCTGCGTCTCTGCGTCTCAGCGTCTCAGCGTTTCTGCGTCTCAGCGTCTCTGCGTCTCAGCGTCTCTGCGTCTCAGTGTCTCTCCGACTCTGCGTCTCAGGGTCTCTGCGTCTCTGGGTCTCTGGGTCTCTGCGTCTCTGGGTCTCAGCGTCTCAGGGTCTCTACTTCTCTGTCTCTCAGAGTCCCTGGGTCTCAGTGTCTCTGTGTCTCAGCATCTCTGGGGCCCAGGTCTCTGTGTCTCAGCGTCTCTGAGTATCAGTGTCTCAGTGTCTCTGCACCTCTGCGTCTCAGGGTTTCGGTCTCTGCATCTCAGGTTCTCTGCATCTCTACGTCTATGCGTCCCTGTGTCTCAGGGTCTCTCCTTCTCTGCGTCTCAGAGTCCCTTGGTCGCAGTGTCTCTGTGTCTCTGGGTCCCAGGGTCTCTGCGTCTCAGGGTCTCTGCGTCTCTGTGTCTCTAGGTCTCAGTGTCTCTGGGTCTCAGTGTCTCTGCGTCTCTGCGCCTCTGCGTCGCAGGGTCTCTGCGTCTCAGGGTCTCTACGCCTCTGCGTCTTATAGTCTCTGAGTTTCTGCGTCTCTGGGTCTCAGTGTCTCGGCGTCTCTGGGTCTTAGGGTCTCTGCGTCTCTAGGTCTCAGTGTCTCTGTGCCTCAGCGTCTCTGTGTCTCAGCGTCTCTGCGTCTTTGCGTCTCTGCGTCTCAGTGTCTCTGCGTCTCTGCATCTCAGGGTCTCTGCGTCTCTGCGTATCAGGGTCTCTGCATCTCTGCATCTCAGAGCCTCTGAGTCTCTGCATCTATGCATCTCCCGGTCTCAGTGTCTCTGCGTCTCAGGGTCTCTGCGTCTCTGCATCTCAGTGTCTCTGCGTCTCAGGGTCTCTGCGTCTCTGCGTCTCAGTGTCTCTACGTCTCTGCGTCTCTAGGTCTCAGTGTCTCTGCGTCTCAGTGTCTCTACGTCTCTGCGTCTCAGGGTCTCTGCGTCTCTGCGCCTCAGAGTCTCTGAGTCTCTGCATCTATGCATCTCCCGGTCTCAGTGTCTCTGTGTCTCAGTGTCTCTGCGTCTTTGTGTCCCTGGGACTCAGGGTCTCTGCGTCTCAGGGTCTCTGCGTCTCTAGGTCTCAGTGACTCTGCGTCTCAGGGTCTCTGCATCTCTGCATCTCAGTGTCTCTGCGTCTCAGTGTCTCTGCGTCTCTGCGTCTCAGAGTCTCTGCGTCTCTGCGTCTAAGGGTCTCTGTGTCTCTGCGTCTCTAGGCCTCAGTGTCTCTGCATCTCAGCGTCTCTGCGTCTCTGGGTCTCAGTGTCTCTGCGTCTCAGGGTCTCTGCATCTCTGCGTCTCTGCGTCTCTGCGTCTCAGCCACTCAGCGTCTCTGCGTCTCAGCATCTCTGCGTCTTTGTGTCACTGCGTCTCAGTGTCTCTGTGTCTCTGCTTATCAGGTTCTCTGCGTCTCTGCATCTCAGAGTCTCTGAGTCTCTGCATCTGCGCATCTCCCGGTCTCAGTGTCTCTAGGTCTCAGTGTCTCTGCGTCTCAGCGTCTCTGCATCTCTGCGTCTCAGAGTCTCTGCTTCTCTGCGTCTCAGCGTCTCAGCGTTTCTGCGTCTCAGTGTCTCTGCGTCTCTGCGTCTTTGCGTCTCGGTGTCTCTGCGTCTCTGTTGCTTTGGGTCTCAGTGTCTCTGCGTCTCTGCCTCTTTGCGTCTTAGTGTCTCTGCGTCTCAGCGTCTCAGCGTCTCTGCGTCTCAGCGTCTCAGCGTCTCTGCGTCTCAGCGCCTCTGCATCTCTGACTCTCTGCGTCTCTGCATCTCTGCGTCTCAGAGTCTCTGCTTCTCAGTGTCTCTGCGTCTCAGCGTCTCAGCGTCTCTGCATCTCTGCATCTCTGCGTCTCAGCGTCTAAGCGTCTCTGCGTCTCAGCGTCTCAGCGTCTCTGCGTCTCAGCGTCTCTGCATCTCTGAGTCTCTGCGTCTCTGCATCTCTGCGTCTCAGAGTCTCTGCTTCTCAGTGTCTCAGCGTCTCAGCGTCTCTGCGTCTCAGCGTCTCTGCATCTCAGCGTCTCTGTGTCACTGCGTCTGAGCGTCTCTGCGCCTCTGCGTCTCTGCGTCTCAGTGTCTCTGCGTCTCTGTATCTCTGGGTCTCCGTGTCTCTGCGTCTCTGCGTCTTAGTGTCTCTGCTTCTCAGTGTCTCTGCGTCTCAGCATCTCTGCATCTCTGCGTCTCTGCACCTTTGCGTCTCTGCGTTTCAGCGTCTCAGCGTTTCTGCGTCTCAGCGTCTCTGGGTCTCTGCGTCTCTGCGTCTCAGGGTCTCTGCGTCTCAGGGTCTCTGTGTCTCCGGGTCTCTGCGTCTCTGCCTCTCAGAGACTCTGCGTCTCAGGGTCTCTGCGTCTCTGCGTCTCTAGGTCTCAGTGTCTCTGCGTCTCAGGGTCTCTGCGTCTCTAGGTCTCAGTGTCTCTGCGTCTCAGGGTCACAGCGTCTCTGAGTCTTAGTGTCTCTGCATCACTGCGTCTCTGGGTCACAGGGTCTCTGTGTCTCTGTGTCTCCGGGTCTCTGCGTCTCTGCCTCTCAGAGACTCTGCGTCTCTGCGTCTCTAGGTCTCAGTGTCTCTGCGTCTCAGGGTCTCTGCGTCTCTAGGTCTCAGTGTCTCTGCGTCTCAGGGTCTCTGCGTCTCTGAGTCTTAGTGTCTCTGCATCTCTGCGTCTCTGGGTCTCAGGGTCTCAGTGTCTCTGCGTCTCAGGGTCTCTGCGTCTCTGCGTATCTGGGTCTCAGTGTCACTGCGTCTCTACGCCTCTGCGTCTCAGAGTCTCTGCGTCTCTGTGTCTCTGCGTCTCAGCCACTCAGCGTCTCTGCGTCTCAGCGTCTCTACGTCTTTGTGTCACTGCGTCTCAGTGTCTCTGTGTCTCTGCGTCTCAGGCTCTCTGCGTCTTTGCGTATCAGGGTCTCTGCGTCTCTGCTTATCAGAGTCTCTGAGTCTCTGCATCTATGCATCTCCCGGTCTTAGTGTCTCTGCGTCTCAGTGTCTCTGCGCCTTTGCGTCTCTGCGTCTCAGGGTCTCTGCGTCTCTAGGTCTCAGTGTCTCTGCGTCTCTGGGTCTCAGTGTCTCTGCGTCTCAGGGTCTCTGCGTCTCTGCATCTCAGGGTCTCTACGCCGCTGCGTCTCAGAGTTTCTGAGTTTCTGCGTCTCTGTGTATCTGGGTCTCAGTGTCTCTGTGTCTCTGCGTCTCTGGGTCTCAGGATCTCTGCGTCTCAGGGTCTCTGCATCTCTGCGTCTCTAGGTCTCAGTGTCTCTGCGTCTCAGGGTCTCTGCGTCTCAAGGTCTCTACGCCTCTGCGTCTCTGGGTATCAGTGTCTCAGTGTCTCTGCGTCTCTGCGTCTCAGGGTCTCTGCGTCTCAGGGTCTCTGCATCTCAGGTTCTCTGTGTCTCTGCGTCTATGCGTCCCTGCGTCTCAGGGACTCTGCTTCTCTGTGTGTCAGAGTCCCTGGGTCTCAGTGTCTCTGCGTCTCAGGGTCCCAGGGTCTTTGCGTCTCAGCATCTCAGCGTCTCTGCGTCTTTGCGTCTCAGTGTCTCTGCGTCTCTGTTTCTCTGAGTCTCAGTGTCTCTGCGTCTCAGTATCTCTGAGTCTCAGTGTCTCAGTGTCTCAGTGTCTCTGTGTCACAGTGTCTCTGTGCCTCAGTGTCTCTGAGTCTCTGTGTCTCAGTGTCTCTTTGTCTCTGTGTGTCAGAGTCTCAGTGTCTCAGTGTCTCTGAGTCTCAGTCTCCCTGTGTCTCAGTGTCTCAGAGTCTCTGAGTCTCAGTGTCTCAGTGTCTCTGTGTCTCAGTGTCTCAGTGTCTCTGTGTCTCAGTGTCTCTGTGTCTCAGTGTCTCTGAGTCTCAGTGTCTCAGTGTCTCTGTGCCTCAGTGTCTCTGTGTCTCAGTGTCTCTGAGTCTCAGTGTCTCATAGTCTCAGTGTCTCGGTGTCTCAGTGTCTCAGCGTTTCTGCGTCTCAGTGTCTCAGTGTCTCAGTGTCTCAGAGTCTCAGTGTCTCTGTGTCTCAGTGTCTCAGTGACTCTGAGTCTCAGTGTCTCCTTGTCTCTGTGTCTCAGTGTCTCTGTGTCTCAGAGTCTCAGTGTCTCTGTGTCTCAGTGTCTCTGTGTCTCAATGTCTCAGTGTCTCTGTGTGTCAGAGTCTCAGTGTCTCAGTGTCTCAGTGTCTCTGAGTCTCAGTCTCTCTATGTCTCAGTGTCTCAGAGTCTCTGAGTCTCAGTGTCTCAGTGTCTCAGTGTCTCTGTGTCTCAGTGTCTCAGTGTCTCAGAGTCACGGAGTCTCGGAGTCTCAGAGACTCAGTGTCTCTGTATCTCAGTGTCTCTGTGTCTCTGAGTCTCAGTGTCTCTGGGTCTCAGTGTCTCAGTGTCTCTGTGTCTCAGTGTCTCTGAGTCTCAGTGTCTCAGTGTCTCTGAGTCTCAGTGTCTCAGCGCCTCAGTGTCTCTGGGTCTCAGTGTCTCTGAGTCTCAGTGTCTCTGGGTCTCAGTGTCTCAGTGTCTCTGTGTCTCAGTGTCTCTGAGTCTCAGTGTCTCAGTGTCTCTGTGTCTCAGTGTCTCAGTGTCTCTGTGTCTCAGATTCTCAGTGTCTCTGTGTCTCTGTGTCTCTGAGTCTCAGTGTCTCTGTGTCTCAGTGTCTCTGAGTCTCAGTGTCTCATTGTCTCTGTGTCTCTGTGTCTCAGTGTCTCAGAGTCTCAGTGTCTCTGTGCCTCAGTGTCTTTGAGTCTCAGTGTCTCAGTGTCTCTGTGTCTCAGTGTCTCTGTGTCTCTGTGTCTCTGTGTCTCAGTGTCTCTGAGTCTCAGTGTCTCTGAGTCTCAGTGTCTCTGTTTCTCTGTGTCTCTGTGTCTCAGTGTCTCTGAGTCTAGTGTCTCTGAGTCTCAGTGTCTCTGTGCCTCAGTGTCTCTGTGTCTCAGTGTCTCTCTGTCTCTGTGTCTCTGTGTCTCAGTGTCTCTGAGTCTCAGTGTCTCTGTGTCTCTGTGTCTCAGTGTCTCTGAGTCTAGTGTCTCTGAGTCTCAGTGTCTCTGAGTCTCAGTGTCTCTGTGTCTCAGTGTCTCTGTGTCTCAGTGTCTCAGAGTCTCAGTGTCTCTGTGCCTCAGTGTCTCTGAGTCTCAGTGTCTCAGCGTCTCTATGTCTCTGTGTCTCACTGTCTCTGTGTCTCAGTGTCTCAGTGTCTCTGAGTCTCAGTGTCTCTGTGCCTCAGTGTCTCTGAGTCTCAGTGTCTCAGCGTCTCAATGTCTCTGTGTCTCTGTGTCTCACTGTCTCTGTGTCTCAGTGTCTCAGTGTCTCTGAGTCTCAGTGTCTCTGTGTCTCAGTGACTCGGTGTCTCAGTGTCTATGAGTCTCAGTGTCTCTGAGTCACAGTGTCTCAGTGTCTCTGAGTCTCAGCGTCACTGAGTCTCAGTGTCTCTGTGTCTCAGTGTCTCAGAGTCTCAGTGTCTCTGTGTGTCAGTGTCTCTGAGTCTCTGTATCTCTGTGTCTCAGTATCTCTGAGTCTCTGTATCTCTGTGTCTCTGTGTCTCCGTGTCTCAGTGTCTCTGTGTCTCTGTGACTCAGTGTCTCTGAGTCTCAGTGTCTCTGTGTCTCAGTGTCTCTCTGTCTCAGTGTCTCTGAGTCTCTGTGTCTCTGTCTCAGTGTCTCAGTGTCTCTGTGTCTCAGTGTCTCTGAGTCTCAGTGTCTCAGTGTCTTCGTGTCTCTGTGTCTCAGTGTCTCAGTGTCTCTGTGTCTCTGAGTCTCAGTGTCTCTGTGTCTCAGTGTCTCAGTGTCTCCGTGTCTCAGTGTCTCAGTGTCTCTGTGTCTCAGTGTCTCTTTGTCTCAGAGTCTCAGTGTCTCAGTGTCTCAGTTTCTCTTTGTCTCAGAGTCTCAGTGTCTCAGTGTCTCTGTGTCTCAGTGTCTCTGTGTCTCAGTGACTCAGCGTCTCTGTGGCTCAGAGTCTCAGTGTCTCAGGGTCTCTGTGTCTCAGTGTCTCAGTGTCTCAGTGTCTCTGTGTGTCAGAGTCTAAGTGTCTCTGTGTCTCTGTGTCTCAGTGTCTCAGTGTCTCTGTGTCTCAGAGTCTCAGTGTCTCAGTGTCTCAGTGTCTCTGTGTCTCTGTGTCTCAGTGCCTCTGTGTCTCAGTGTCTCTGAGTCTAGTGTCTCTGAGTCTCAGTGTCTCTGTGCCTCAGTGTCTCTGTGTCTCAGTGTCTCTCTGTCTCTGTGTCTCTGTGTCTCAGTGTCTCTGAGTCTCAGTGTCTCTGTGTCTCTGTGTCTCAGTGTCTCTGAGTCTAGTGTCTCTGATTCTCAGTGTCTCTGAGTCTCAGTGTCTCTGTGCCTCAGTGTCTCTGTGTCTCAGTGTATCTGTGTCTCAGTGTCTCTGTGTCTCAGAGTTTCAGTGTCTCTGTGTCTCTGTGTCTCAGTGTCTCTGTGTCTCAGAGTCTCAGTGTCTCTGTGTCTCAATGTCTCAGTGTCTCTGTGTCTCAGTGTCTCTGTGTCTCAGTGTCTCAGATTCTCAGGGTCTCTGTGTCTCAGTGTCTCTGAGTGTCAGTGTCTCAGTGTCTCTGTGTCTCTGTGTCTCAGTGTCCCTGTTTCTCAGTGTCTCAGTGTCTCAGAGTCTCGGAGTCTCAGATTCTCAGTGTCTCTGTGTCTCAGTGTCTCAGAGTCTCAGAGTCTCAGTGTCTCTGTGTCTCAGTGTCTCAGTGTCTCAGTGTCTCAGTGCCTCTGTGTCTCAGTGTCTCTGTGTCTCAGTGTCTCTGAGTCTCAGTGTCTCTGTGTCTCTGTGTCTCAGTGTCTCAGAGTCTCAGTGTCTGTGTGTCTCAGTGTCTCAGTGTCTCTGAGTCTCAGTGTCTCCGTGTCTCAGTGTCTCGGTGTCTCAGTGTCTCTGAGTCTCAGTGTCTCAGTGTCTCTGAGTCTCAGTTTCCCTGAGTCTCAGTGTCTCTGTGTCTCAGTGTCTCTGTGTCTCTGAGTCTCAGTGTCTCTGTGTCTGAGTGTCTGTGTGTCTCAGTGTCTCTGAGTCTCAGTGTCTCTGTGTCTCTGAGTCTCAGCGTCACTGAGTCTCAGTGTCTCTGTGTCTCAGTGCTTCTGTGTCTCAGTGTCTCAGAGTCTCAGTGTCTCTGTGTCTCAGTGTCTCTGAGTCTCTGTATCTCTGTGTCTCAATGTCTCTGAGTCTCTGTATCTCTGTGTCTCCGTATCTCAGTGTCTCTGTGTCTCTGTGTCTCAGTGTCACTGAGTCTCAGTGTCTCAGTGTCTCTGAGTCTCAGTGTCTCAGTGTCTCAGTGTCTCAGTGTCTCTGAGTCTCAGTGTCTCAGTGTCTCCGTGTCTCTGTGTCTCAGTGTCTCAGAGTCTCAGTGTCTCTGTGTCTCAGTGTCTCAGTGTCTCCGTGTCTCAGTGTCTCAGTGTCTCTGTGTCTCAGTGTCTCTTTGTCTCAGTGTCTCAGTGTCTCAGTGTCTCTGTGTCTCACAGTCTCAGTGTCTCAATGTCTCAGTGTCTCAGCGTTTCTGCGTCTCAGTGTCTCAGAGCCTCAGTGTCTCTGTGTCTCAGTTTCTCTGTGTCTCAGTGTCTCTGTGTCTCAGTGTCTCTGAGTCTCAGTGTCTCAGCGTCTCTATGTCTCTGTGTCTCTGTGTCTCACTGTCTCTGTGTCTCAGTGTCTCAGTGTCTCTGAGTCTCAGTGTCTCTGTGTCTCAGTGACTCGGTGTCTCAGTGGCTCTGAGTCTCAGTGTCTCAGAGTCTCAGTGTCTCAGAGTCTCAGTGTCTCTGTGTCTCAGTGTCTCTGTGTCTCAGTGACTCTGAGCCTCAGTGTCTCTGTGTCTCAGTGTCTCTGAGTCACAGTGTCTCAGTGTCTCTGAGTCTCAGCGTCACTGAGTCTCAGTGTCTCTGTGTCTCAGTGTTTCTGTGTCTCAGTGTCTCAGAGTCACAGTGTCTCTGTGTCTCAGTGTCTCTGAGTCTCTGTATCTCTGTGTCTCAGTATCTCTGAGTCCTTGTATCTCTGTGTCTCTGTGTCTCTGTGTCTCCGTGTCTCAGTGTCTCAGTGTCTCTGTGTCTCTGTGACTCAGTGTCTCTGAGTCTCAGTGTCTCTGTGTCTCAGTGTCTCTGTGTCTCAGTGTCTCTGAGTTACAGTGTCTCAGTGTCTCTGAGTCTCAGCGTCACTGAGTCTCAGTGTCTCTGTGTCTCAGTGTTTCTGTGTCTCAGTGTCTCAGAGTCTCAGTGTCTCTGTGTGTCAGTGTCTCTGAGTCTCTGTATCTCTGTGTCTCAGTATCTCTGAGTCTGTGTATCTCTGTGTCTCTGTGTCTCCGTGTCTCAGTGTCTCTGTGTCTCTGTGACTCAGTGCCTCTGAGTCTCAGTGTCTCTGTGTCTCAGTGTCTCTGTGTCTCAGTGTCTCTGAGTCTCTGTGTCTCTGTGTCTCTGTGTCTCAGTGTCTCAGAGTCTCAGTGTCTGTGTGTCTCAGTGTCTCAGTGTCTCTGAGTCTCAGTGTCTCCGTGTCTCAGTGTCTCGGTGTCTCAGTGTCTCTGAGTCTCAGTGTCTCAGTGTCTCTGAGTCTCAGTGTCTCTGAGTCTCAGTGTCTCTGTGTCTCAGTGTCTCTGTGTCTCTGAGTCTCAGTGTCTCTGTGTCTGAGTGTCTCTGTGTCTCAGTGTCTCTGAGTCTCAGTGTCTCTGTGTCTCTGAGTCTCAGCGTCACTGAGTCTCAGTGTCTCTGTGTCTCAGTGCTTCTGTGTCTCAGTGTCTCAGAGTCTCAGTGTCTCTGTGTCTCAGTGTCTCTGAGTCTCTGTATCTCTGTGTCTCAATATCTCTGAGTCTCTGTATCTCTGTGTCTCCGTATCTCAGTGTCTCTGTGTCTCTGTGTCTCAGTGTCACTGAGTCTCAGTGTCTCAGTGTCTCTGTGTCTCAGTGTCTCTGAGTCTCAGTGTCTCTGTGTCTCAGTGTCTCAGTGTCTCTGTGTCTCAGTGTCTCTGAAACTCAGTGTCTCAGTGTCTTCGTGTCTCTGTGTCTCAGTGTCTCAGAGTCTCAGTGTCTCTGTGTCTCAGTGTTTCAGTGTCTCCGTGTCTCAGTGTCTCAGTGTCTCTGTGTCTCAGTGTCTCTTTGTCTCAGTGTCTCAGTGTCTCTGTGTCTCACAGTCTCAGTGTCTCAATGTCTCAGTGTCTCAGCGTTTCTGCGTCTCAGTGTCTCAGAGCCTCAGTGTCTCTGTGTCTCAGTTTCTCTGTGTCTCAGTGTCTCTGTGTCTCAGTGTCTCTGAGTCTCAGTGTCTCAGCGTCTCTATGTCTCTGTGTCTCTGTGTCTCACTGTCTCAGTGTCTCAGTGTCTCAGTGTCTCTGAGTCTCAGTGTCTCTGTGTCTCAGTGACTCGGTGTCTCAGTGTCTCTGAGTCTCAGTGTCTCAGAGTCTCAGTGTCTCAGAGTCTCAGTGTCTCTGTATCTCAGTGTCTCTGTGTCTCAGTGACTCTGAGTCTCAGTGTCTCTGTGTCTCAGTGTCTCTGAGTCACAGTGTCTCAGTGTCTCTGAGTCTCAGCGTCACTGAGTCTCAGTGTCTCTGTGTCTCAGTGTTTCTGTGTCTCAGTGTCTCAGAGTCTCAGTGTCTCTGTGTCTCAGTGTCTCTGAGTCTCTGTATCTCTGTGTCTCAGTATCTCTGAGTCTCTGTATCTCTGTGTCTCTGTGTCTCCGTGTCTCAGTGTCTCAGTGTCTCTGTGTCTCTGTGTCTCTGTGACTCAGTGTCTCTGAGTCTCAGTGTCTCTGTGTCTCAGTGTCTCTGTGTCTCAGTGTCTCTGAGTCTCTGTGTCTCTGTCTCAGTGTCTCAGTGTCTCTGTGTCTCAGTGTCTCTGAGTCTCAGTGTCTTCGTGTCTCTGTGTCTCTGTGTCTCAGTGTCTCAGTGTCTCTGTGTCTCTGAGTCTCAGTGTCTCTGTGTCTCAGTGTCTCAGTGTCTCAGTGTCTCTGAGTCTCTGTGTCTCTGTCTCAGTGTCTCAGTGTCTCTGTGTCTCAGTGTCTCTGAGTCTCAGTGTCTCAGTGTCTTCGTGTCTCTGTGTCTCTGTGTCTCAGTGTCTCAGTGTCTCTGTGTCTCTGAGTCTCAGTGTCTCTGTGTCTCAGTGTCTCAGTGTCTCCGTGTCTCAGTGTCTCTGTGTCTCAGAGTCTCAGTGTCTCAGTGTCTCTGTGTCTCAGTGTCTCAGACTCTCTGTCTCTGTGTCTCAGTGTCTCTGTGACTCAGTGTCTCAGTGTCTCTGTGTCTCAATGTCTCAGTGTCTCTGTGTCTCAGTGACTCAGCGTCTCTGTGGCTCAGAGTCTCAGTGTCTCAGGGTCTCTGTGTCTCAGTGTCTCAGTGTCTCTGTGTGTCAGAGTCTAAGTGTCTCTGTGTCTCAGTGTCTCAGTGTCTCTGTGTCTCAGTGTCTCAGTGTCTCTGTGTCTCTGTGTCTCTGTGTCTCAGTGCCTCTGTGCCTCAGTGTCTCTGAGTCTAGTGTCTCTGAGTCTCAGTGTCTCTGTGCCTCAGTGTCTCTGTGTCTCAGTGTCTCTCTGTCTCTGTGTCTCTGTGTCTCAGTGTCTCTGTGTCTCTGTGTCTCTGTGTCTCAGTGTCTCTGAGTCTAGTGTCTCTGAGTCTCAGTGTCTCTGAGTCTCAGTGTCTCTGTGCCTCAGTGTCTCTGTGTCTCTGTGTCTCAGTGTCTCAGAGTTTCAGTGTCTCTGTGCCTCAGTGTCTCTGAGTCTCAGTGTCTCAGCGTCTCTATGTCTCTGTGTCTCTGTGTCTCACTGTCTCTGCGTCTCAGTGTCTCAGTGTCTCAGTGTCTCTGAGTCTCAGTGCCTCTGTGCCTCAGTGTCTCTGAGTCTCAGTGTCTCAGCGTCTCTATGTCTCTGTGTCTCTGTGTCTCACTGTCTCTGTGTCTCAGTGTCTCAGTGTCTCTGTTTCTCTGAGTCTCAGTGTCTCTGTGTCTCAGTGACTCGGTGTCTCAGTGTCTCTGAGTCTCAGTGTCTCAGAGTCTCAGTGTCTCTGTGTCTCAGTGTCTCTGTGTCTCAGTGTCTCTGAGTCTCAGTGTCTCTGTGTCTCAGTGTCTCTGAGTCTCTGTATCTCTGTGTCTCAGTATCTCTGAGTCTCTGTATCTCTGTGTCTCTGTGTCTCTGTGACTCAGTGTCTCTGAGTCTCAGTGTCTCTGTGTCTCAGTGTCTCTGTGTCTCAGTGTCTCTGAGTCTCTGTGTCTCTGTCTCAGTGTCTCAGTGTCTCTGTGTCTCAGTGTCTCTGAGTCTCAGTGTCTCAGTGTCTTCGTGTCTCTGTGTCTCTGTGTCTCAGTGTCTCAGTGTCTCTGTGTCTCTGAGTCTCAGTGTCTCTGTGTCTCAGTGTCTCAGTGTCTCTGTGTCTCAGTGTCTCAGACTCTCTGTCTCTGTGTCTCAGTGTCGCTGTGACTCAGTGTCTCAGTGTCTCAGTGTCTCTGTGTCTCAATGTCTCAGTGTCTCTGTGTCTCAGTGACTCAGCGTCTCTGTGGCTCAGAGTCTCAGTGTCTCAGGGTCTCCGTGTCTCAGTGTCTCAGTGTCTCTGTGTCTCAGTGTCTCTGTGTGTCAGAGTCTAAGTGTCTCTGTGTCTCTGTGTCTCAGTGTCTCTGTGTCTCAGAGTCTCAGTGTCTCAGTGTCTCAGTGTCTCTGTGTCTCTGTGTCTCAGTGCCTCTGTGTCTCAGTGTCTCAGCGTCTCTGTGTCTCAGTGTCTCTGAGTCTCTGTGTCTCAGTGTCTCTGAGTCTCAGTGTCTGTGTGTCTCAGTGTCTCAGGGTCTCTGTGTCTCAGTGTCTCTTTGTCTCAGAGTCTCAGTGTCTCAGTGTCTCAGAGTCTCTGTGTCTCAGAGTCTCAGTGTCTCAGTGTCTCAGTGTCTCTGTGTCTCAGAGTCTTAGTGTCTCAGTGTCTCTGTGTCTCAGTGTCTCAGTGTCTCAGAGTCTCTGTGTCTCTGTGTCTCAGTGTCTCTGTGACTCAGTGTCTCAGTGTCTAAGTGTCTCTGTGTCTCAGTGTCTCATTGTCTCTGTGTCTCAGTGACTCAGCGTCACTGTGTTTCAGTGTCTCAGTGTCTCAGTGTCTCAGTGTCTCAGTGCCTCTGTGTCTCAGTGTCTCAGCGTCTCTGTGTCTCAGTGTCTCTGAGTCTCTGTGTCTCAGTGTCTCTGAGTCTCAGTGTCTCTGTGTCTCAGTGTCTCAGTGTATCTGTGTCTCAGTGTCTCTGTGTCTCAGAGTTTCAGTGTCTCTGTGTCTCAGTGTCTCTGTGTCTCAGAGTCTCAGTGTCTCAGTGTCTCTGTGTCTCAATGTCTCAGTGTCTCTGTGTCTCAGTGTCTCTGTGTCTCAGTGTCTCAGATTCTCAGGGTCTCTGTGTCTCAGTGTCTCTGAGTGTCAGTGTCTCAGTGTCTCAGTGTCTCTGTGTCTCTGTGTCTCAGTGTCTCTGTTTCTCAGTGTCTCAGTGTCTCTGTGTCTCTGTGTCTCAGTGTCTCTGAGTCTCAGTGTCTCAGTGTCTTCGTGTCTCTGTGTCTAAGTGTCTCAGAGTCTCAGTGTCTCTGTGTCTCAGTGTCTCAGTGTCTCCGTGTCTCAGTGTCTCTGTGTCTCAGTGTCTCAGTGTCTCAGTGTCTCTGAGTCTCAGTGTCTCAGTGTCTTCGTGTCTCTGTGTCTCAGTGTCTCAGAGTCTCAGTGTCTCTGTGTCTCAGTGTCTCAGTGTCTCCGTGTCTCAGTGTCTCAGAGTCTCTGTGTCTCAGTGTCTCTTTGTCTCAGTGTCTCAGTGTCTCTGTGTCTCACAGTCTCAGTGTCTCAATGTCTCAGTGTCTCAGCGTTTCTGCGTCTCAGTGTCTCAGAGCCTCAGTGTCTCTGTGTCTCAGTTTCTCTGTGTCTCAGTGTCTCTGTGTCTCAGTGTCTCAGTGTCTCTGTGTCTCACAGTCTCAGTGTCTCAATGTCTCAGTGTCTCAGCGTTTCTGCGTCTCAGTGTCTCAGAGCCTCAGTGTCTCTGTGTCTCAGTTTCTCTGTGTCTCAGTGTCTCTGTGTCTCAGTGTCTCTGAGTCTCAGTGTCTCAGCGTCTCTATGTCTCTGTGTCTCTGTGTCTCACTGTCTCAGTGTCTCAGTGTCTCAGTGTCTCTGAGTCTCAGTGTCTCTGTGTCTCAGTGACTCGGTGTCTCAGTGTCTCAGTGTCTCTGTGTCTCTGAGTCTCAGTGTCTCAGCGTCTCTATGTCTCTGAGTCTCTGTGTCTCAGTGTCTCTGTGTCTCTGAGTCTCAGTGTCTCTGTGTCTCAGTGTCTCAGTGACTCAGTGTCTCTGAGTCTCTGTGTCTCTGTCTCAGTGTCTCAGTGTCTCTGTGTCTCAGTGTCTCTGAGTCTCAGTGTCTCTGTGTCTTCGTGTCTCTGTGTCTTCGTGTCTCTGTGTCTCTGTGTCTCAGTGTCTCTGTGTCTCAATGTCTCAGTGTCTCTGTGTGTCAGAGTCTCAGTGTCTCAGTGTCTCTGAGTCTCAGTCTCTCTATGTCTCAGTGTCTCAGAGTCTCTGAGTCTCAGTGTCTCAGAGTCTCAGTGTCTCTGTGTCTCAGTGTCTCAGTGTCTCAGAGTCACGGAGTCTCGGAGTCTCAGAGACTCAGTGTCTCTGTATCTCAGTGTCTCTGTGTCTCTGAGTCTCAGTGTCTCTGGGTCTCAGTGTCTCAGTGTCTCTGTGTCTCAGTGTCTCTGAGTCTCAGTGTCTCAGTGTCTCTGAGTCTCAGTGTCTCAGCGCCTCAGTGTCTCTGGGTCTCAGTGTCTCTGAGTCTCAGTGTCTCTGGGTCTCAGTGTCTCAGTGTCTCTGTGTCTCAGTGTCTCTGAGTCTCAGTGTCTCAGTGTCTCTGTGTCTCAGTGTCTCAGTGTCTCTGTGTCTCAGATTCTCAGTGTCTCTGTGTCTCTGTGTCTCTGAGTCTCAGTGTCTCTGTGTCTCAGTGTCTCTGAGTCTCAGTGTCTCATTGTCTCTGTGTCTCTGTGTCTCAGTGTCTCAGAGTCTCAGTGTCTCTGTGCCTCAGTGTCTTTGAGTCTCAGTGTCTCAGTGTCTCTGTGTCTCAGTGTCTCTGTGTCTCTGTGTCTCTGTGTCTCAGTGTCTCTGAGTCTCAGTGTCTCTGAGTCTCAGTGTCTCTGTTTCTCTGTGTCTCTGTGTCTCAGTGTCTCTGAGTCTAGTGTCTCTGAGTCTCAGTGTCTCTGTGCCTCAGTGTCTCTGTGTCTCAGTGTCTCTCTGTCTCTGTGTCTCTGTGTCTCAGTGTCTCTGAGTCTCAGTGTCTCTGTGTCTCTGTGTCTCAGTGTCTCTGAGTCTAGTGTCTCTGAGTCTCAGTGTCTCTGAGTCTCAGTGTCTCTGTGTCTCAGTGTCTCTGTGTCTCAGTGTCTCAGAGTCTCAGTGTCTCTGTGCCTCAGTGTCTCTGAGTCTCAGTGTCTCAGCGTCTCTATGTCTCTGTGTCTCACTGTCTCTGTGTCTCAGTGTCTCAGTGTCTCAGTGTCTCTGAGTCTCAGTGTCTCTGTGCCTCAGTGTCTCTGAGTCTCAGTGTCTCAGCGTCTCAATGTCTCTGTGTCTCTGTGTCTCACTGTCTCTGTGTCTCAGTGTCTCAGTGTCTCTGAGTCTCAGTGTCTCTGTGTCTCAGTGACTCGGTGTCTCAGTGTCTATGAGTCTCAGTGTCTCTGAGTCACAGTGTCTCAGTGTCTCTGAGTCTCAGCGTCACTGAGTCTCAGTGTCTCTGTGTCTCAGTGTTTCTGTGTCTCAGTGTCTCAGAGTCTCAGTGTCTCTGTGTGTCAGTGTCTCTGAGTCTCTGTATCTCTGTGTCTCAGTATCTCTGAGTCTCTGTATCTCTGTGTCTCTGTGTCTCCGTGTCTCAGTGTCTCTGTGTCTCTGTGACTCAGTGTCTCTGAGTCTCAGTGTCTCTGTGTCTCAGTGTCTCTCTGTCTCAGTGTCTCTGAGTCTCTGTGTCTCTGTCTCAGTGTCTCAGTGTCTCTGTGTCTCAGTGTCTCTGAGTCTCAGTGTCTCAGTGTCTTCGTGTCTCTGTGTCTCAGTGTCTCAGTGTCTCTGTGTCTCTGAGTCTCAGTGTCTCTGTGTCTCAGTGTCTCAGTGTCTCCGTGTCTCAGTGTCTCAGTGTCTCTGTGTCTCAGTGTCTCTTTGTCTCAGAGTCTCAGTGTCTCAGTGTCTCAGTTTCTCTTTGTCTCAGAGTCTCAGTGTCTCAGTGTCTCTGTGTCTCAGTGTCTCTGTGTCTCAGTGACTCAGCGTCTCTGTGGCTCAGAGTCTCAGTGTCTCAGGGTCTCTGTGTCTCAGTGTCTCAGTGTCTCAGTGTCTCTGTGTGTCAGAGTCTAAGTGTCTCTGTGTCTCTGTGTCTCAGTGTCTCAGTGTCTCTGTGTCTCAGAGTCTCAGTGTCTCAGTGTCTCAGTGTCTCTGTGTCTCTGTGTCTCAGTGCCTCTGTGTCTCAGTGTCTCTGAGTCTAGTGTCTCTGAGTCTCAGTGTCTCTGTGCCTCAGTGTCTCTGTGTCTCAGTGTCTCTCTGTCTCTGTGTCTCTGTGTCTCAGTGTCTCTGAGTCTCAGTGTCTCTGTGTCTCTGTGTCTCAGTGTCTCTGAGTCTAGTGTCTCTGATTCTCAGTGTCTCTGAGTCTCAGTGTCTCTGTGCCTCAGTGTCTCTGTGTCTCAGTGTATCTGTGTCTCAGTGTCTCTGTGTCTCAGAGTTTCAGTGTCTCTGTGTCTCTGTGTCTCAGTGTCTCTGTGTCTCAGAGTCTCAGTGTCTCTGTGTCTCAATGTCTCAGTGTCTCTGTGTCTCAGTTTCTCTGTGTCTCAGTGTCTCAGATTCTCAGGGTCTCTGTGTCTCAGTGTCTCTGAGTGTCAGTGTCTCAGTGTCTCTGTGTCTCTGTGTCTCAGTGTCCCTGTTTCTCAGTGTCTCAGTGTCTCAGAGTCTCGGAGTCTCAGATTCTCAGTGTCTCTGTGTCTCAGTGTCTCAGAGTCTCAGAGTCTCAGTGTCTCTGTGTCTCAGTGTCTCAGTGTCTCAGTGTCTCAGTGCCTCTGTGTCTCAGTGTCTCTGTGTCTCAGTGTCTCTGAGTCTCAGTGTCTCTGTGTCTCTGTGTCTCAGTGTCTCAGAGTCTCAGTGTCTGTGTGTCTCAGTGTCTCAGTGTCTCTGAGTCTCAGTGTCTCCGTGTCTCAGTGTCTCGGTGTCTCAGTGTCTCTGAGTCTCAGTGTCTCAGTGTCTCTGAGTCTCAGTTTCCCTGAGTCTCAGTGTCTCTGTGTCTCAGTGTCTCTGTGTCTCTGAGTCTCAGTGTCTCTGTGTCTGAGTGTCAGTGTGTCTCAGTGTCTCTGAGTCTCAGTGTCTCTGTGTCTCTGAGTCTCAGCGTCACTGAGTCTCAGTGTCTCTGTGTCTCAGTGCTTCTGTGTCTCAGTGTCTCAGAGTCTCAGTGTCTCTGTGTCTCAGTGTCTCTGAGTCTCTGTATCTCTGTGTCTCAATGTCTCTGAGTCTCTGTATCTCTGTGTCTCCGTATCTCAGTGTCTCTGTGTCTCTGTGTCTCAGTGTCACTGAGTCTCAGTGTCTCAGTGTCTCTGAGTCTCAGTGTCTCAGTGTCTCAGTGTCTCAGTGTCTCTGTGTCTCTGAGTCTCAGTGTCTCAGTGTCTTCGTGTCTCTGTGTCTCAGTGTCTCAGAGTCTCAGTGTCTCTGTGTCTCAGTGTCTCAGTGTCTCCGTGTCTCAGTGTCTCAGTGTCTCTGTGTCTCAGTGTCTCTTTGTCTCAGTGTCTCAGTGTCTCAGTGTCTCTGTGTCTCACAGTCTCAGTGTCTCAATGTCTCAGTGTCTCAGCGTTTCTGCGTCTCAGTGTCTCAGAGCCTCAGTGTCTCTGTGTCTCAGTTTCTCTGTGTCTCAGTGTCTCTGTGTCTCAGTGTCTCTGAGTCTCAGTGTCTCAGCGTCTCTATGTCTCTGTGTCTCTGTGTCTCACTGTCTCTGTGTCTCAGTGTCTCAGTGTCTCTGAGTCTCAGTGTCTCTGTGTCTCAGTGACTCGGTGTCTCAGTGGCTCTGAGTCTCAGTGTCTCAGAGTCTCAGTGTCTCAGAGTCTCAGTGTCTCTGTGTCTCAGTGTCTCTGTGTCTCAGTGACTCTGAGCCTCAGTGTCTCTGTGTCTCAGTGTCTCTGAGTCACAGTGTCTCAGTGTCTCTGAGTCTCAGCGTCACTGAGTCTCAGTGTCTCTGTGTCTCAGTGTTTCTGTGTCTCAGTGTCTCAGAGTCACAGTGTCTCTGTGTCTCAGTGTCTCTGAGTCTCTGTATCTCTGTGTCTCAGTATCTCTGAGTCCTTGTATCTCTGTGTCTCTGTGTCTCTGTGTCTCCGTGTCTCAGTGTCTCAGTGTCTCTGTGTCTCTGTGACTCAGTGTCTCTGAGTCTCAGTGTCTCTGTGTCTCAGTGTCTCTGTGTCTCAGTGTCTCTGAGTTACAGTGTCTCAGTGTCTCTGAGTCTCAGCGTCACTGAGTCTCAGTGTCTCTGTGTCTCAGTGTTTCTGTGTCTCAGTGTCTCAGAGTCTCAGTGTCTCTGTGTGTCAGTGTCTCTGAGTCTCTGTATCTCTGTGTCTCAGTATCTCTGAGTCTGTGTATCTCTGTGTCTCTGTGTCTCCGTGTCTCAGTGTCTCTGTGTCTCTGTGACTCAGTGCCTCTGAGTCTCAGTGCCTCTGTGTCTCAGTGTCTCTGTGTCTCAGTGTCTCTGAGTCTCTGTGTCTCTGTGTCTCTGTGTCTCAGTGTCTCAGAGTCTCAGTGTCTGTGTGTCTCAGTGTCTCAGTGTCTCTGAGTCTCAGTGTCTCCGTGTCTCAGTGTCTCGGTGTCTCAGTGTCTCTGAGTCTCAGTGTCTCAGTGTCTCTGAGTCTCAGTGTCTCTGAGTCTCAGTGTCTCTGTGTCTCAGTGTCTCTGTGTCTCTGAGTCTCAGTGTCTCTGTGTCTGAGTGTGTCTGTGTCTCAGTGTCTCTGAGTCTCAGTGTCTCTGTGTCTCTGAGTCTCAGCGTCACTGAGTCTCAGTGTCTCTGTGTCTCAGTGCTTCTGTGTCTCAGTGTCTCAGAGTCTCAGTGTCTCTGTGTCTCAGTGTCTCTGAGTCTCTGTATCTCTGTGTCTCAATATCTCTGAGTCTCTGTATCTCTGTGTCTCCGTATCTCAGTGTCTCTGTGTCTCTGTGTCTCAGTGTCACTGAGTCTCAGTGTCTCAGTGTCTCTGTGTCTCAGTGTCTCTGAGTCTCAGTGTCTCTGTGTCTCAGTGTCTCAGTGTCTCTGTGTCTCAGTGTCTCTGAAACTCAGTGTCTCAGTGTCTTCGTGTCTCTGTGTCTCAGTGTCTCAGAGTCTCAGTGTCTCTGTGTCTCAGTGTTTCAGTGTCTCCGTGTCTCAGTGTCTCAGTGTCTCTGTGTCTCAGTGTCTCTTTGTCTCAGTGTCTCAGTGTCTCTGTGTCTCACAGTCTCAGTGTCTCAATGTCTCAGTGTCTCAGCGTTTCTGCGTCTCAGTGTCTCAGAGCCTCAGTGTCTCTGTGTCTCAGTTTCTCTGTGTCTCAGTGTCTCTGTGTCTCAGTGTCTCTGAGTCTCAGTGTCTCAGCGTCTCTATGTCTCTGTGTCTCTGTGTCTCACTGTCTCAGTGTCTCAGTGTCTCAGTGTCTCTGAGTCTCAGTGTCTCTGTGTCTCAGTGACTCGGTGTCTCAGTGTCTCTGAGTCTCAGTGTCTCAGAGTCTCAGTGTCTCAGAGTCTCAGTGTCTCTGTATCTCAGTGTCTCTGTGTCTCAGTGACTCTGAGTCTCAGTGTCTCTGTGTCTCAGTGTCTCTGAGTCACAGTGTCTCAGTGTCTCTGAGTCTCAGCGTCACTGAGTCTCAGTGTCTCTGTGTCTCAGTGTTTCTGTGTCTCAGTGTCTCAGAGTCTCAGTGTCTCTGTGTCTCAGTGTCTCTGAGTCTCTGTATCTCTGTGTCTCAGTATCTCTGAGTCTCTGTATCTCTGTGTCTCTGTGTCTCCGTGTCTCAGTGTCTCAGTGTCTCTGTGTCTCTGTGTCTCTGTGACTCAGTGTCTCTGAGTCTCAGTGTCTCTGTGTCTCAGTGTCTCTGTGTCTCAGTGTCTCTGAGTCTCTGTGTCTCTGTCTCAGTGTCTCAGTGTCTCTGTGTCTCAGTGTCTCTGAGTCTCAGTGTCTTCGTGTCTCTGTGTCTCTGTGTCTCAGTGTCTCAGTGTCTCTGTGTCTCTGAGTCTCAGTGTCTCTGTGTCTCAGTGTCTCAGTGTCTCAGTGTCTCTGAGTCTCTGTGTCTCTGTCTCAGTGTCTCAGTGTCTCTGTGTCTCAGTGTCTCTGAGTCTCAGTGTCTCAGTGTCTTCGTGTCTCTGTGTCTCTGTGTCTCAGTGTCTCAGTGTCTCTGTGTCTCTGAGTCTCAGTGTCTCTGTGTCTCAGTGTCTCAGTGTCTCCGTGTCTCAGTGTCTCTGTGTCTCAGAGTCTCAGTGTCTCAGTGTCTCTGTGTCTCAGTGTCTCAGACTCTCTGTCTCTGTGTCTCAGTGTCTCTGTGACTCAGTGTCTCAGTGTCTCTGTGTCTCAATGTCTCAGTGTCTCTGTGTCTCAGTGACTCAGCGTCTCTGTGGCTCAGAGTCTCAGTGTCTCAGGGTCTCTGTGTCTCAGTGTCTCAGTGTCTCTGTGTGTCAGAGTCTAAGTGTCTCTGTGTCTCAGTGTCTCAGTGTCTCTGTGTCTCAGTGTCTCTGTGTCTCTGTGTCTCTGTGTCTCTGTGTCTCAGTGCCTCTGTGCCTCAGTGTCTCTGAGTCTAGTGTCTCTGAGTCTCAGTGTCTCTGTGCCTCAGTGTCTCTGTGTCTCAGTGTCTCTCTGTCTCTGTGTCTCTGTGTCTCAGTGTCTCTGTGTCTCTGTGTCTCTGTGTCTCAGTGTCTCTGAGTCTAGTGTCTCTGAGTCTCAGTGTCTCTGAGTCTCAGTGTCTCTGTGCCTCAGTGTCTCTGTGTCTCTGTGTCTCAGTGTCTCAGAGTTTCAGTGTCTCTGTGCCTCAGTGTCTCTGAGTCTCAGTGTCTCAGCGTCTCTATGTCTCTGTGTCTCTGTGTCTCACTGTCTCTGCGTCTCAGTGTCTCAGTGTCTCAGTGTCTCTGAGTCTCAGTGCCTCTGTGCCTCAGTGTCTCTGAGTCTCAGTGTCTCAGCGTCTCTATGTCTCTGTGTCTCTGTGTCTCACTGTCTCTGTGTCTCAGTGTCTCAGTGTCTCTGTTTCTCTGAGTCTCAGTGTCTCTGTGTCTCAGTGACTCGGTGTCTCAGTGTCTCTGAGTCTCAGTGTCTCAGAGTCTCAGTGTCTCTGTGTCTCAGTGTCTCTGTGTCTCAGTGTCTCTGAGTCTCAGTGTCTCTGTGTCTCAGTGTCTCTGAGTCTCTGTATCTCTGTGTCTCAGTATCTCTGAGTCTCTGTATCTCTGTGTCTCTGTGTCTCTGTGACTCAGTGTCTCTGAGTCTCAGTGTCTCTGTGTCTCAGTGTCTCTGTGTCTCAGTGTCTCTGAGTCTCTGTGTCTCTGTCTCAGTGTCTCAGTGTCTCTGTGTCTCAGTGTCTCTGAGTCTCAGTGTCTCAGTGTCTTCGTGTCTCTGTGTCTCTGTGTCTCAGTGTCTCAGTGTCTCTGTGTCTCTGAGTCTCAGTGTCTCTGTGTCTCAGTGTCTCAGTGTCTCTGTGTCTCAGTGTCTCAGACTCTCTGTCTCTGTGTCTCAGTGTCGCTGTGACTCAGTGTCTCAGTGTCTCAGTGTCTCTGTGTCTCAATGTCTCAGTGTCTCTGTGTCTCAGTGACTCAGCGTCTCTGTGGCTCAGAGTCTCAGTGTCTCAGGGTCTCCGTGTCTCAGTGTCTCAGTGTCTCTGTGTCTCAGTGTCTCTGTGTGTCAGAGTCTAAGTGTCTCTGTGTCTCTGTGTCTCAGTGTCTCTGTGTCTCAGAGTCTCAGTGTCTCAGTGTCTCAGTGTCTCTGTGTCTCTGTGTCTCAGTGCCTCTGTGTCTCAGTGTCTCAGCGTCTCTGTGTCTCAGTGTCTCTGAGTCTCTGTGTCTCAGTGTCTCTGAGTCTCAGTGTCTGTGTGTCTCAGTGTCTCAGGGTCTCTGTGTCTCAGTGTCTCTTTGTCTCAGAGTCTCAGTGTCTCAGTGTCTCAGAGTCTCTGTGTCTCAGAGTCTCAGTGTCTCAGTGTCTCAGTGTCTCTGTGTCTCAGAGTCTTAGTGTCTCAGTGTCTCTGTGTCTCAGTGTCTCAGTGTCTCAGAGTCTCTGTGTCTCTGTGTCTCAGTGTCTCTGTGACTCAGTGTCTCAGTGTCTAAGTGTCTCTGTGTCTCAGTGTCTCATTGTCTCTGTGTCTCAGTGACTCAGCGTCACTGTGTTTCAGTGTCTCAGTGTCTCAGTGTCTCAGTGTCTCAGTGCCTCTGTGTCTCAGTGTCTCAGCGTCTCTGTGTCTCAGTGTCTCTGAGTCTCTGTGTCTCAGTGTCTCTGAGTCTCAGTGTCTCTGTGTCTCAGTGTCTCAGTGTATCTGTGTCTCAGTGTCTCTGTGTCTCAGAGTTTCAGTGTCTCTGTGTCTCAGTGTCTCTGTGTCTCAGAGTCTCAGTGTCTCAGTGTCTCTGTGTCTCAATGTCTCAGTGTCTCTGTGTCTCAGTGTCTCTGTGTCTCAGTGTCTCAGATTCTCAGGGTCTCTGTGTCTCAGTGTCTCTGAGTGTCAGTGTCTCAGTGTCTCAGTGTCTCTGTGTCTCTGTGTCTCAGTGTCTCTGTTTCTCAGTGTCTCAGTGTCTCTGTGTCTCTGTGTCTCAGTGTCTCTGAGTCTCAGTGTCTCAGTGTCTTCGTGTCTCTGTGTCTCAGTGTCTCAGAGTCTCAGTGTCTCTGTGTCTCAGTGTCTCAGTGTCTCCGTGTCTCAGTGTCTCTGTGTCTCAGTGTCTCAGTGTCTCAGTGTCTCTGAGTCTCAGTGTCTCAGTGTCTTCGTGTCTCTGTGTCTCAGTGTCTCAGAGTCTCAGTGTCTCTGTGTCTCAGTGTCTCAGTGTCTCCGTGTCTCAGTGTCTCAGTGTCTCTGTGTCTCAGTGTCTCTTTGTCTCAGTGTCTCAGTGTCTCTGTGTCTCACAGTCTCAGTGTCTCAATGTCTCAGTGTCTCAGCGTTTCTGCGTCTCAGTGTCTCAGAGCCTCAGTGTCTCTGTGTCTCAGTTTCTCTGTGTCTCAGTGTCTCTGTGTCTCAGTGTCTCAGTGTCTCTGTGTCTCACAGTCTCAGTGTCTCAATGTCTCAGTGTCTCAGCGTTTCTGCGTCTCAGTGTCTCAGAGCCTCAGTGTCTCTGTGTCTCAGTTTCTCTGTGTCTCAGTGTCTCTGTGTCTCAGTGTCTCTGAGTCTCAGTGTCTCAGCGTCTCTATGTCTCTGTGTCTCTGTGTCTCACTGTCTCAGTGTCTCAGTGTCTCAGTGTCTCTGAGTCTCAGTGTCTCTGTGTCTCAGTGACTCGGTGTCTCAGTGTCTCAGTGTCTCTGTGTCTCTGAGTCTCAGTGTCTCAGCGTCTCTATGTCTCTGAGTCTCTGTGTCTCTGTCTCAGTGTCTCAGTGTCTCAGTGTCTCTGAGTCTCAGTGTCTCAGTGTCTTCGTGTCTCTGTGTCTCAGTGTCTCAGTGTCTCTGTGTCTCTGAGTCTCAGTGTCTCTGTGTCTCAGTGTCTCAGTGACTCAGTGTCTCTGAGTCTCTGTGTCTCTGTCTCAGTGTCTCAGTGTCTCTGTGTCTCAGTGTCTCTGAGTCTCAGTGTCTCTGTGTCTTCGTGTCTCTGTGTCTCTGTGTCTCAGTGTCTCAGTGTCTCTGTGTCTCTGAGTCTCAGTGTCTCTGCGTCTCAGTGTCTCCGTGTCTCAGTGTCTCAGTGTCTCTGTGTCTCAGTGTCTCTTTGTCTCAGAGTCTCAGTGTCTCAGTGTCACAGTGCCTCAGTTTCTCTTTGTCTCAGAGTCTCAGTGTCTCAGTGTCTCAGTGTCTCTGTGTCTCAGTGTCTCAGACTCTCTGTCTCTGTGTCTCAGTGTCTCTGTGACTCAGTGTCTCAGTGTCTCAGTGTCTCTGTGTCTCAATGTCTCAGTGTCTCTGTGTCTCAGTGACTCAGCGTCTCTGTGGCTCAAAGTCTCAGTGTCTCAGGGTCTCTGTGTCTCAGTGTCTCAGTGTCTCAGTGTCTCTGTGTGTCAGAGTCTAAGTGTCTCTGTGTCTCAGTGTCTCTGTGTCTCAGAGTCTCAGTGTCTCAGTGTCTCAGTGTCTCTGTGTCTCAGTGCCTCTGTGTCTCAGTGTCTCTGAGTCTAGTGTCTCTGAGTCTCTGTGTCTCAGTGCCTCAGTGTCTCTGTGTCTCAGTGTCTCTCTGTCTCTGAGTCTCTGTGTCTCAGTGTCTCTGAGTCTCAGTGTCTCTGTGTCTCTGTGTCTCTGTGTCTCTGTGTCTCAGTGTCTCTGAGTCTCAGTGTCTCTGTGTCTCAGTGTCTCAGTGACTCAGTGTCTCTGAGTCTCTGTGTCTCTGTCTCAGTGTCTCAGTGTCTCTGTGTCTCAGTGTCTCTGAGTCTCAGTGTCTCTGTGTCTTCGTGTCTCTGTGTCTCTGTGTCTCAGTGTCTCTGTGTCTCAGTGTCTCTGTGTCTCAATGTCTCAGTGTCTCTGTGTGTCAGAGTCTCAGTGTCTCAGTGTCTCAGTGTCTCTGAGTCTCAGTCTCTCTATGTCTCAGTGTCTCAGAGTCTCTGAGTCTCAGTGTCTCAGTGTCTCAGTGTCTCTGTGTCTCAGTGTCTCAGTGTCTCAGAGTCACGGAGTCTCGGAGTCTCAGAGACTCAGTGTCTCTGTATCTCAGTGTCTCTGTGTCTCTGAGTCTCAGTGTCTCTGGGTCTCAGTGTCTCAGTGTCTCTGTGTCTCAGTGTCTCTGAGTCTCAGTGTCTCAGTGTCTCTGAGTCTCAGTGTCTCAGCGCCTCAGTGTCTCTGGGTCTCAGTGTCTCTGAGTCTCAGTGTCTCTGGGTCTCAGTGTCTCAGTGTCTCTGTGTCTCAGTGTCTCTGAGTCTCAGTGTCTCAGTGTCTCTGTGTCTCAGTGTCTCAGTGTCTCTGTGTCTCAGATTCTCAGTGTCTCTGTGTCTCTGTGTCTCTGAGTCTCAGTGTCTCTGTGTCTCAGTGTCTCTGAGTCTCAGTGTCTCATTGTCTCTGTGTCTCTGTGTCTCAGTGTCTCAGAGTCTCAGTGTCTCTGTGCCTCAGTGTCTTTGAGTCTCAGTGTCTCAGTGTCTCTGTGTCTCAGTGTCTCTGTGTCTCTGTGTCTCTGTGTCTCAGTGTCTCTGAGTCTCAGTGTCTCTGAGTCTCAGTGTCTCTGTTTCTCTGTGTCTCTGTGTCTCAGTGTCTCTGAGTCTAGTGTCTCTGAGTCTCAGTGTCTCTGTGCCTCAGTGTCTCTGTGTCTCAGTGTCTCTCTGTCTCTGTGTCTCTGTGTCTCAGTGTCTCTGAGTCTCAGTGTCTCTGTGTCTCTGTGTCTCAGTGTCTCTGAGTCTAGTGTCTCTGAGTCTCAGTGTCTCTGAGTCTCAGTGTCTCTGTGTCTCAGTGTCTCTGTGTCTCAGTGTCTCAGAGTCTCAGTGTCTCTGTGCCTCAGTGTCTCTGAGTCTCAGTGTCTCAGCGTCTCTATGTCTCTGTGTCTCACTGTCTCTGTGTCTCAGTGTCTCAGTGTCTCTGAGTCTCAGTGTCTCTGTGCCTCAGTGTCTCTGAGTCTCAGTGTCTCAGCGTCTCAATGTCTCTGTGTCTCTGTGTCTCACTGTCTCTGTGTCTCAGTGTCTCAGTGTCTCTGAGTCTCAGTGTCTCTGTGTCTCAGTGACTCGGTGTCTCAGTGTCTATGAGTCTCAGTGTCTCTGAGTCACAGTGTCTCAGTGTCTCTGAGTCTCAGCGTCACTGAGTCTCAGTGTCTCTGTGTCTCAGTGTTTCTGTGTCTCAGTGTCTCAGAGTCTCAGTGTCTCTGTGTGTCAGTGTCTCTGAGTCTCTGTATCTCTGTGTCTCAGTATCTCTGAGTCTCTGTATCTCTGTGTCTCTGTGTCTCCGTGTCTCAGTGTCTCTGTGTCTCTGTGACTCAGTGTCTCTGAGTCTCAGTGTCTCTGTGTCTCAGTGTCTCTCTGTCTCAGTGTCTCTGAGTCTCTGTGTCTCTGTCTCAGTGTCTCAGTGTCTCTGTGTCTCAGTGTCTCTGAGTCTCAGTGTCTCAGTGTCTTCGTGTCTCTGTGTCTCAGTGTCTCAGTGTCTCTGTGTCTCTGAGTCTCAGTGTCTCTGTGTCTCAGTGTCTCCGTGTCTCAGTGTCTCAGTGTCTCTGTGTCTCAGTGTCTCTTTGTCTCAGAGTCTCAGTGTCTCAGTGTCTCAGTTTCTCTTTGTCTCAGAGTCTCAGTGTCTCAGTGTCTCTGTGTCTCAGTGTCTCTGTGTCTCAGTGACTCAGCGTCTCTGTGGCTCAGAGTCTCAGTGTCTCAGGGTCTCTGTGTCTCAGTGTCTCAGTGTCTCAGTGTCTCTGTGTGTCAGAGTCTAAGTGTCTCTGTGTCTCTGTGTCTCAGTGTCTCAGTGTCTCTGTGTCTCAGAGTCTCAGTGTCTCAGTGTCTCAGTGTCTCTGTGTCTCTGTGTCTCAGTGCCTCTGTGTCTCAGTGTCTCTGAGTCTAGTGTCTCTGAGTCTCAGTGTCTCTGTGCCTCAGTGTCTCTGTGTCTCAGTGTCTCTCTGTCTCTGTGTCTCTGTGTCTCAGTGTCTCTGAGTCTCAGTGTCTCTGTGTCTCTGTGTCTCAGTGTCTCTGAGTCTAGTGTCTCTGATTCTCAGTGTCTCTGAGTCTCAGTGTCTCTGTGCCTCAGTGTCTCTGTGTCTCAGTGTATCTGTGTCTCAGTGTCTCTGTGTCTCAGAGTTTCAGTGTCTCTGTGTCTCTGTGTCTCAGTGTCTCTGTGTCTCAGAGTCTCAGTGTCTCTGTGTCTCAATGTCTCATTGTCTCTGTGTCTCTGTGTCTCTGTGTCTCTGTGTCTCAGTGTCTCTGAGTCTAGTGTCTCTGATTCTCAGTGTCTCTGAGTCTCAGTGTCTCTGTGCCTCAGTGTCTCTGTGTCTCAGTGTATCTGTGTCTCAGTGTCTCTGTGTCTCAGAGTTTCAGTGTCTCTGTGTCTCTGTGTCTCAGTGTCTCTGTGTCTCTGAGTCTCAGTGTCTCTGTGCCTCAGTGTCTCTGTGTCTCAGTGTCTCTCTGTCTCTGTGTCTCTGTGTCTCAGTGTCTCTGAGTCTCAGTGTCTCTGTGTCTCTGTGTCTCAGTGTCTCTGAGTCTAGTGTCTCTGATTCTCAGTGTCTCTGAGTCTCAGTGTCTCTGTGCCTCAGTGTCTCTGTGTCTCAGTGTATCTGTGTCTCAGTGTCTCTGTGTCTCAGAGTTTCAGTGTCTCTGTGTCTCTGTGTCTCAGTGTCTCTGAGTCTCAGTGTCTCAGTGTCTCTGTGTCTCAGTGTCTCAGTGTCTCTGTGTCTCAGATTCTCAGTGTCTCTGTGTCTCTGTGTCTCTGAGTCTCAGTGTCTCTGTGTCTCAGTGTCTCTGAGTCTCAGTGTCTCATTGTCTCTGTGTCTCTGTGTCTCAGTGTCTCAGAGTCTCAGTGTCTCTGTGCCTCAGTGTCTTTGAGTCTCAGTGTCTCAGTGTCTCTGTGTCTCAGTGTCTCTGTGTCTCTGTGTCTCTGTGTCTCAGTGTCTCTGAGTCTCAGTGTCTCTGAGTCTCAGTGTCTCTGTTTCTCTGTGTCTCTGTGTCTCAGTGTCTCTGAGTCTAGTGTCTCTGAGTCTCAGTGTCTCTGTGCCTCAGTGTCTCTGTGTCTCAGTGTCTCTCTGTCTCTGTGTCTCTGTGTCTCAGTGTCTCTGAGTCTCAGTGTCTCTGTGTCTCTGTGTCTCAGTGTCTCTGAGTCTAGTGTCTCTGAGTCTCAGTGTCTCTGAGTCTCAGTGTCTCTGTGTCTCAGTGTCTCTGTGTCTCAGTGTCTCAGAGTCTCAGTGTCTCTGTGCCTCAGTGTCTCTGAGTCTCAGTGTCTCAGCGTCTCTATGTCTCTGTGTCTCACTGTCTCTGTGTCTCAGTGTCTCAGTGCTCTGAGTCTCAGTGTCTCTGTGCCTCAGTGTCTCTGAGTCTCAGTGTCTCAGCGTCTCAATGTCTCTGTGTCTCTGTGTCTCACTGTCTCTGTGTCTCAGTGTCTCAGTGTCTCTGAGTCTCAGTGTCTCTGTGTCTCAGTGACTCGGTGTCTCAGTGTCTATGAGTCTCAGTGTCTCTGAGTCACAGTGTCTCAGTGTCTCTGAGTCTCAGCGTCACTGAGTCTCAGTGTCTCTGTGTCTCAGTGTTTCTGTGTCTCAGTGTCTCAGAGTCTCAGTGTCTCTGTGTGTCAGTGTCTCTGAGTCTCTGTATCTCTGTGTCTCAGTATCTCTGAGTCTCTGTATCTCTGTGTCTCTGTGTCTCCGTGTCTCAGTGTCTCTGTGTCTCTGTGACTCAGTGTCTCTGAGTCTCAGTGTCTCTGTGTCTCAGTGTCTCTCTGTCTCAGTGTCTCTGAGTCTCTGTGTCTCTGTCTCAGTGTCTCAGTGTCTCTGTGTCTCAGTGTCTCTGAGTCTCAGTGTCTCAGTGTCTTCGTGTCTCTGTGTCTCAGTGTCTCAGTGTCTCTGTGTCTCTGAGTCTCAGTGTCTCTGTGTCTCAGTGTCTCAGTGTCTCCGTGTCTCAGTGTCTCAGTGTCTCTGTGTCTCAGTGTCTCTTTGTCTCAGAGTCTCAGTGTCTCAGTGTCTCAGTTTCTCTTTGTCTCAGAGTCTCAGTTGTCTCAGTGTCTCTGTGTCTCAGTGTCTCTGTGTCTCAGTGACTCAGCGTCTCTGTGGCTCAGAGTCTCAGTGTCTCAGGGTCTCTGTGTCTCAGTGTCTCAGTGTCTCAGTGTCTCTGTGTGTCAGAGTCTAAGTGTCTCTGTGTCTCTGTGTCTCAGTGTCTCAGTGTCTCTGTGTCTCAGAGTCTCAGTGTCTCAGTGTCTCAGTGTCTCTGTGTCTCTGTGTCTCAGTGCCTCTGTGTCTCAGTGTCTCTGAGTCTAGTGTCTCTGAGTCTCAGTGTCTCTGTGCCTCAGTGTCTCTGTGTCTCAGTGTCTCTCTGTCTCTGTGTCTCTGTGTCTCAGTGTCTCTGAGTCTCAGTGTTCTCTGTGTCTCTGTGTCTCAGTGTCTCTGAGTCTAGTGTCTCTGATTCTCAGTGTCTCTGAGTCTCAGTGTCTCTGTGCCTCAGTGTCTCTGTGTCTCAGTGTATCTGTGTCTCAGTGTCTCTGTGTCTCAGAGTTTCAGTGTCTCTGTGTCTCTGTGTCTCAGTGTCTCTGTGTCTCAGAGTCTCAGTGTCTCTGTGTCTCAATGTCTCAGTGTCTCTGTGTCTCAGTGTCTCTGTGTCTCAGTGTCTCAGATTCTCAGGGTCTCTGTGTCTCAGTGTCTCTGAGTGTCAGTGTCTCAGTGTCTCTGTGTCTCTGTGTCTCAGTGTCCCTGTTTCTCAGTGTCTCAGTGTCTCAGTGTCTCGGAGTCTCAGATTCTCAGTGTCTCTGTGTCTCAGTGTCTCAGAGTCTCAGAGCTCAGTGTCTCTGTGTCTCAGTGTCTCAGTGTCTCAGTGCCTCTTGTGTCTCAGTGTCTCTGTGTCTCAGTGTCTCTGAGTCTCAGTGTCTCTGTGTCTCAGTGTCTCAGAGTCTCAGTGTCTGTGTGTCTCAGTGTCTCAGTGTCTCTGAGTCTCAGTGTCTCCGTGTCTCAGTGTCTCGGTGTCTCAGTGTCTCTGAGTCTCAGTGTCTCAGTGTCTCTGAGTCTCAGTTTCCCTGAGTCTCAGTGTCTCTGTGTCTCAGTGTCTTCTGTGTCTCTGAGTCTCATGTCCTGTGTCTGAGTGTCTGTGTTCTCAGTGTCTCTGAGTCTCAGTGTCCTCTGTGTCCTGAGTCTCAGCGTCACTGAGTCTCAGTGTCTCTGTGTCTCAGTGCTTCTGTGTCTCAGTGTCTCAGAGTCTCAGTGGTCTCTGTGTCTCAGTGTCTCTGAGTCTCTGTATCTCTGTGTCTCAATGTCTCTGAGTCTCTGTATCTCTGTGTCTCCGTATCTCAGTGTCTCTGTGTCTCTGTGTCTCATGTCACTGAGTCTCAGTGTCTCAGTGTCTCTGAGTCTCAGTGTCTCAGTGTCTCAGTGTCTCAGTGTCTCTGTGTCTCTGAGTCAGTGTCTCAGTGTCTTCGTGTCTCTGTGTTCAGTGTCCAGAGTCTCAGTGTCTCTGTGTCTCAGTGTCTCAGTGTCTCCGTGTCTCAGTGTCTCAGTGTCTCTGTGTCTCAGTGTCTCTTTGTCTCAGTGTCTCAGTGTCCTCAGTGTCTCTGTGTCTCACAGTCTCAGTGTCTCAATGTCTCAGTGTCTCAGCGTTTCTGCGTCTCAGTGTCTCAGAGCCTCAGTGTCTCTGTGTCTCAGTTTCTCTGTGTCTCAGTGTCTCTGTGTCTCAGTGTCTCTGAGTCTCAGTGTCTCAGCGTCTCTATGTCTCTGTGTCTCTGTGTCTCACTGGTCTCTGTGTCTCAGTGTCTCAGTGTCTCTGAGTCTCAGTGTCTCTGTGTCTCAGTGACTCGGTGTCTCAGTGGCTCTGAGTCTCAGTGTCTCAGAGTCTCAGTGTCTCAGAGTCTCAGTGTCTCTGTGTCTCAGTGTCTCTGTGTCTCAGTGACTCTGAGCTCAGTGTCTCTGTGTCTCAGTGTCTCTGAGTCACAGTGTCTCAGTGTCTCTGAGTCTCAGCGTCACTGAGTCTCAGTGTCTCTGTGTCTCAGTGATTCTGTGTCTCAGTGTCTCAGAGTCACAGTGTCTCTGTGTCTCAGTGTCTCTGAGTCTCTGTATCTCTGTGTCTCAGTATCTCTGAGTCCTTGTATCTCTGTGTCTCTGTGTCTCTGTGTCTCCGTGTCTCAGTGTCTCAGGCTCTGTGTCTCTGTGACTCAGTGTCTCTGAGTCTCAGTGTCTCTGTGTCTCAGTGTCTCTGTGTCTCAGTGTCTCTGAGTTACAGTGTCTCAGTTCTCTGAGTCTCAGCGTCACTGAGTCTCAGTGTCTCTGTGTCTCAGTGTTTCTGTGTCTCAGTGTCTCAGAGTCTCAGTGTCTCTGTGTGTCAGTGTCTCTGAGTCTCTGTATCTCTGTGTCTCAGTATCTCTGAGTCTGTGTATCTCTGTGTCTCTGTGTCTCCGTCAGTCTCAGTCGTCTCTGTGTCTCCTGTGCCCTGAGTCTCAGTGTCTCCTGTGTCTCAGTGTCTCTGTGTCTCAGTGTCAGTCTTGAGTCTCTGTGTCTCTCTGT
>NW_027650836.1:0-40582 GCF_965287045.1 Carcharhinus amblyrhynchos
GTCTGCCCGTGTGTCTGTGCGTCTGTGCGAGTGCGCATGCCTACTGTTTTACCCTTCAGTGACTTGTGTACAAGGACGCCCGGGTTTCTCTGCACTCAAACACTTCCCGATCTCTCCCCATTTAACAAACACACTGTCTTTCTCAAGTTCCCAATAAAGGAGGAATGTATGACGGATTTGGATCGGTTGAGGGAGTGGGCACATCTTTGTTAAATCTGGGAAGTGTTCACTTCAACGGGGAGAATTGAAAAGCAGAGTATTACTGAAACAGAGAATCACTGACTGCAGAATTACGAGGTGCAGAGGGATCGGGGTGTCCAAGTGTATGAATCACAAATGTTAACGTGCAGGTACAGCAAGTAACTGAGTAGGCTAAAGGAACCCTCTCCTCAGTTACAAGAGAATTGATTATAAAAGTAAAGATATTCTGCTTCAGTTAAACAGGGCACTGGTGAGAACACATCTTTACTCTGTGTCTAACCCCGTGCTGTAACCTGTCCTGGGAGTGTTTGATGGGGGGACAGTGCAGAGGGAGCTTTACTCTGTATCTAACCCATGCTGTACCTGCCCTAGGAGTGTTTGATGGGGACAGTGTAGAGGGAGCTTTACTCTGTATCTAACCCCATGCTGTACCTGTCCTGGGAGTGTTTGATGGGGGGGACAGTGTAGAGGGAGCTTTACTCTGTATCTAACCCCATGCTGTACCTGTCCTGGGAGTGTTTGATGGGGACAGTGTAGAGGGAGCTTTACTCTGTATCTAACCCCGTGCTGTACCTGTCCTGGGAGTGTTTGATGGGTTCATTGGTGATAGATCTGTTTGATTTCTGCTCACTTTTCTCACCCTGAAGCTGCAGATATCTCTCTCTCTGTTTCCCTGATCACAGGTATACAGTTTGATGAGAGCACCAGTCTCCAGGTGAACCCCGCTCCGATATCGCTGGATGGGGTGGGGCTGTTTACCCTTGAACTCCACCCCCACTGGGGAGGGGGATTCAGTCGAGAGTCCCAGTCCCCCGGCCGGACCCCAGGGGGAGATTGAGGGGCAGCTGAACGGTCACATCCTGTCCAGTGAGGAGGCGATGGACCGACTGCAGGTGAGATCGCAGTGACTCCGGAAATCAAATCCCACACATCCCCCAACCCCCCCTTCACAGTTCCTCCACCCTCCCCCTGACCACCAGCTGCCTCCCCTTCCCACTCACCCCGGCCAACCCCACACCTTTGTCACTGACACCCCTCAAATCACTTAGTGTCACCCTCCTCACTCACTGACCGCTCACCAGCCCTCCCCCTCTGGCATCCTGCACCACCACCACACACACACACACACGACCCCCCCCCCCCCCCCGAGTGGTAAATGTTTCCTGAGGATTGATTCTGGGTTACAGGAGACGGAGAAAATCATCGAGGAGCTGAATGAAACCTGGGAGCAGAAACTGCGGAAAACTGAGGCAATCCGCATGGAGAGGTGAGGTCAGGGGGTAGTCCGAGATGGCAGGGGGGTGGGGTGCGCACAGGGCAGGGGATCAGTCTGGGGGAGGGGGGCAGGATGGAGACGTTGGGTCAGTCAGGGGGAAGTGGGGAATGAGGGCATTGGGTCAGTCCGGGGGGTGTGAATGAGGGCATGGGGTCACTCTGGGGGTTAGGGGGGTGGGGGGGATGCGCGGGACATGGGATCAGTCCAGCAGGGGACCGGGATGGGGGTGCGGGGTCAGTCTGGGGAAGGGGGGCTGCGAGGTCAGTCCAGGGTGTGGGAGGGGGGATGCAGGGTCAGTCTGGGAAGGGTGGGGGTGGGGTCAGTTGGGGGGAGGGGCCAGTCAGGAGCGAGGGGCGGTGTGGGGTCAGTCTGGGGTTGCGGGGGGGGTGGTCTCAGAGGAAGGGGATTGTTGGCAACATAGTGGAAGAGTCCATTTTCAATTTGATTTATTATTGTCACACGTACTGGGATACAGTGAAAAGTATTGTTTCTTGCGCGCTATACAGACAAAGTATACCGTTCATAGAGAAGGAAAGGAGAGGGTGCAGAATGTAGTGTTACAGTCATAGCTAGGATGCAGAGAAAGATCAACTTGATGTGAGGTAGGTCCATTCAACAGTCTGACAGCAGCAGGGAAGAAGCTGTTCTTGAGTCGGTCGGTACGGGACCTCAGACTTTTGTATCTTTTACCCGATGGGAGAAGGTGGAAGAGAGAATGTCCTGGGTATGTTGGGGGGGGGGGGGGGTCCTTGATTATGCCGGCTGCTTTTCTGAGGCAGCGGGAAGTGTAGACAGAGTCAATGGATGGGAGGCTGTTTGTGTGATGGATTGGGCTACATTCACAACCCTTTGTAGGTCCTTGTGGTCTTGGGCAGAGCAGGAGCCCATACCAAGCGTTCATAGAGAAGGTTGGCCATTATAGAAAAAAGAAATAGAATATAAAGCGCCGCAGGTATTGTTGCAGCGACACACGGCATTGGTGAGGCCCCTCCTGGAATTTTGGTCCCTGTATTTGAGGTGCAATGCAGTGACATTGGAGGCAGTTCAGAGGTGGGTTCACGAGATTGATTCCAGAGATGAGGGGGTTTGTGTGTGAAGAGAGATTGAACAGTTCAGGCTGATACACTCTCCATGCCGGGACAGCGAGTAAATTTAAGGGGGAGTTAGACAGATTTTTAATTGGGAAATGGGGGGGCAGGGATGAAGGGCTACGGGGAGAAAAAGGGGACGAGGAGTATATCAGCCAAGATCGAATGGCGGGGCAGACTCAGTGGGCTGAATGGCCTCATTCTGATCCGATATGTTATGAAGGTGAAAGGTCGATGGGGGTGAGTGCGCAGCAAGATGGTTGTTGTGTACCACATTAACTGTGTCTCTGTCTCTCCCCTTTGCCTCCCTCACCCTCCACCTCTGCCCCCGCCCTCTCTCCATTTGTGTGTGTGTGCCTCTCTCTCTCTCTGTCTGTCTGTCTCTCTGTCTGTCTGTCTCTCTGTCTGTCTGTCTCTCTGTCTGTCTGTCTCTCTGTCTGTCTGTCTCTCTGTCTGTCTGTCTCTCTGTCTGTCTGTCTCTCTGTCTGTCTGTCTCTCTGTCTGTCTGTCTCTCTCTCTGTCTGTCTGTCTCTCTGTCTGTCTCTCTGTCTCTCTGTCTGTCTGTCTGTCTCTCTGTCTGTCTGTCTCTCTCTGTGTCTCTCAGGGAGGCTCTCTTGGCGGAGATGGGAGTTGCCACTCGGGAGGATGGAGGAACTGTTGGGGTTTTCTCTCCGAAAAAGGTCAGTCCACCTGCTCTGGGCCTGGAGTAATCCTGTTTGAGGGGGAGGGGGCGAGAGGACAGAGGGCCAGCACAGGTCAGGAGGGCCTCAGTTGCTATGTGGGGGTGGAGGTGTTCGCTCGCCAATACAGGGGCAGGGGGAGAGGGGGCCAGTGTGGGGGAGAGGGCTCAGGTGCCAGTGTTGGTGTGGGGTGGGGGGGCTGCGCTTGGTCACTACAGGGGGTGGGGGGGCTGTGGATCAGGGTGGGGGATGGGGAAGGGCTCAGGTGCCGTCGGGGGGGGGAGGGTTCTGGTTGCCAGTGTGGGGGGAGGAGTCAGTTTGACTGTCTCTCATTCCAGACGCCACATTTGGTGAATTTAAATGAAGATCCACTGATGTCAGAATGTCTCCTGTATTATATCAAGGATGGAGTGACCAGGTAATAAACCCCGTACCCAGAGTCTGTGTGTGGGAGCCGTACCCCAGTGAGAGTCAGTGTGTGTGGGAGCCGTACCCCAGTGAGAGTCAGTGTGGTGGGACCCCAGTGAGAGTCAGTGTGTGTGGGGACCCATACCCCAGTGAGAGTCAGTGTGTGTGGGACCCCAGTGAGAGTCAGTGTGTGTGGGAGCCGTACCCCAGTGAGAGTCAGTGTGTGTGGGACCCGTACCCCAGTGAGAGTCAGTGTGTGTGGGACCCAGTGAGAGTCAGTGTGTGTGGGACCCTGTACCCCAGTGAGAGTCAGTGTGTGTGGGACCCCGTACCCCAGTGAGAGTCAGTGTGTGTGGGACCCTGTACCGCAGTGAGAGTCAGTGTGTGTGGGACCCCGTACCCCAGTGAGAGTCAGTGTGTGTGGGACCCTGTACCCCAGTGAGAGTCAGTGTGTGTGGGACCCCGTACCCCAGTGAGAGTCAGTGTGTGTGGGACCCCGTACCCCAGTGGAGTCAGTGTGTGTGTGGGACCCCGTACCCCAGTGAGAGTCAGTGTGTGTGTGGGACCCGTACCCCAGTGAGAGTCAGTGTGTGTGGGACCCCAGTGAGAGTCAGTGTGTGTGGGACCCATACCCCAGTGAGAGTCAGTGTGTGTGGGACCCGTAACCCAGTGAGAGTCAGTGTGGTGTGTGGGAGCCGTACCCCAGTGAGAGTCAGTGTGTGTGGACCCCGTACCCCAGTGAGAGTCAGTGTGTGTGGGACCCCGTACCCCAGTGAGAGTCAGTGTGTGTGGGAGCCGTACCCCAGTTGAGAGTCAGTGTGTGTGGGAGCCCGTACGCCAGTGAGAGTCAGTGTGTGTGGGAGTCGTACCCCAGTGAGAGTCAGTGTGTGTGGGAGCCGTACCCCAGTGAGAGTCAGTGTGTGTGGGAGCCGTACCCCAGTGAGAGTCAGTGTGGTGGGGCCGTGTACCCCAGTGAGAGTCAGTGTGTGTGGGGAGTTCGTACCCCAGTGAAGAGTCAGTGTGTGTGGGAGTCGTACCCCAGTGAGAGTCAGGTGTGTGTGGGAGCCCTACCCCAGTGAGAGTCAGTGTGTGTGGGACCCCGTTACCCAGTGAGAGTCAGTGTGTGTGGGACCCCGTACCCCAGTGAGAGTCAGTGTGTGTGGGACCCCGTACCCCAGTGAGAGTCAGTGTCTGTGGGACCCCGTACCCCAGTGAGAGTCAGTGTGTGTGGGACCCCGTACCCCAGTGAGAGTCAGTGTGTGTGAGACCCCGTACCCCAGTGAGAGTCAGTGTGTGTGGGACCCGTACCCCAGTGAGAGTCAGTGTGTGTGGGAGCCGTACCCCAGTGAGAGTCAGTGTGTGTGGGAGCCGTATCCCAGTGAGAGTCAGTGTGTGTGGGAGCCCGTACCCCAGTGAGAGTCAGTGTGTGTGGGTTGTGTTTCTCAGTGTGTGACTGGTTGTGTTCCTTGTTGTGTTTCAGGGTTGGACAGGGTGTGGTGGATATTAAACTGAGTGGGAAGTTCATTAAGGAACTGCACTGTGTATTTCACAGCGAGTCTGATTCCAATGGCGAAGGTAAGTTACAGTTATGGATATTCCTGAGACCGTGAACACATCAAAACCCGTCTCCCTCACCTCTCTTCCACCTCGAACCTGTCCAACCTCATACACGGCCTAGCCCAGTGTATGATCACCTGCCCTGCAGGAAATCAGTCAGGGCTCCTGCTCCTGATCACTGTCCAGTGATCCCTGGGTTAGAGATAGAGAGGGGAAATGAGCCAGGGTTCCTGCTCCTGATCACTGTCCAGTGATCCCTGGGGTTAGAGAGAGAGAGAGAGGGGAAATCAGCCAGGGCTCCTGCTCCTGATCACTGTCCAGTGATCCCTGGGAGAAGATAGAGAGGGGAAAATCAGCTCGGGTTCCTGCTCCTGATCACTGTCCAGTGATCCCTGGGTTAGAGAGAGAGAGAGAGGGGAAATCAGCCAGGGTTCCTGCTCCTGATCACTGTCCAGTGATCCCTGGGTTAGAGAGAGAGAGAGAGGGGAAATCAGCCAGGGTTCCTGCTCCTGATCACTGTCCAGTGATCCCTGGGTTAGAGACAGAGTGGTGGTGACTTGGTGTATGGTATACGTAGGCTGTTGATGGTGGTACAGTTGATGTTAGCGGGTTCCTGTGTGTGGTTTAACTGATCTCCATGTTGTTTATTGCAGTGACAGTGACCCTGGAACCGTGTGAAGGTGCAGATACCTATGTGAATGGAAAGGAAGTGAGTGGCCCCACAGTGCTCCGACAAGGTAAAGTGGGTCCCCGCACAGTGAGAGTGAGGGCGGGAGACTGGGGAGGCATGAGGGGGATACTGTCTCCCCCAACTCTCTGCGGTGGGAGTGGGAGTGAGGGGCACACAGCCTCCCCTGGACGTACCACAGTGGTGGGGGGGCAGTGTATCTCCCGACTCTCTGTGGTGGGGTGGGGTGGGGGGGGAGGTGGGAGTGAGAGGGGCACAGTCTCCCCTTGGTTCTCTGCAATGGGGGTGGGGAGTCAGGGGGACACAGTCTCCCCTTGACTCTCCGTAGTGGGGGGAGGGGAGTGAGAGGGCACAGTCCTCCCCCGACTCTCCGCAGTTGGGGGGCACAGTCCTCCCCCGACTCTCCGCAGTTGGGGGCGGGGGGGGGCACAGTCTCCCCTGACTCTCCGCAGTTGGGGGTGGGGGGGGGGCACAGTCTCCCCTGACTCTCCGCAGTTGGGGTCAGGGGGGCACAGTCTCCCCTGACTCTCCGTGGTTGGGGTAGGGGGACACAGTCTCCCCCGACAGTCTGCAGTTGGAGGGCACGGTCTCCTCGACTCTCTGCGGTTGGTTGCGGGGGGGGGGGACGCACAGTCTACCCCAACTCTCCGCAGTTGGGGGGCACACAGTCTCCCCCGACTCTCCGCAGTTGGGGGGCACACAGTCTCCCCCGACTCTCCACAGTTGGGGGCACACAGTCTCCCCCGACTCTCTGCAGTTGGGGGGCACAGTCTCCCCCGACTCTCCGCAGTTGGGGGGCACACAGTCTCCCCCGACTCTCCTGCAGTTGGGGGGCACAGTCTCCCCCGACTCTCTGCAGTTGGGGGGCACACAGTCTCCCCCGACTCTCCGCAGTTGGGGGTGGGGGGTACAGTGTCCCCCGACTGTCCGCGGTTAGAGGGGTGGGGGGGGGGGGGGGCACGGTCCTCCCTCGACTCTCCACAGTGGAGGGGGAGGGGATGAAGTGAGGGCGGGGGGGCACGGTCTCACCCTGATCCTCCGCGGTGGGGGCAATGGGCCTCGGGGAGTGACCTGGCGGTGACAACCCTCACCCTCACCCCCACCCCCTGGGCGTTGACCCCCCCCCTGACAGTGACCCTGTGGAGAGCTGGGTGTGTTTGCTGGCTGGCTGATGATTAACCTTTGACGACCCCCCCCTCCCTCGCTCTCCGGCAGGGAACCGCGTGGTGATGGGGAAGAGCCACGTTTTCCGGTTCAATCACCCGGAACAGGCCCGACTGGAACGGGAGCGAGCCCCCACCCTGGGGGGACAAGCGGAGACGGTGGATTGGAGCTTCGCCCAGAGGGAACTGCTGGAGAAACAGGGAATCGACATCAAACTGGAAATGGAGAAACGGTGAGGAGGGAGGGGTGGGGGTGAGGTCCCCCCCCCCCCCCCCCCGGGGAAGTAGGAGGGGGTGTGTGAGGGTGAGGTGGAGAGGGGTGGGATCCCCCAGGAAAGGAGAGTGTTGGGAGGGGACGGGGAGTTTTGTGGGAGGGCTGCAGTGGGGGGAGGGGGCCCGGGGGTGGAGTCCCCTGTGGTTTTGGGAGGGGAGGGGGGGGAAGTGGATGGGGTGACAGGGATTCCCCCCCCCCCGCCCCCCGGGGGGGGAGCCTCCCAGGAGCAGAGGGAAGGCGCGAGGGGGCATCCAAGATGAAGTCCCGTAGGAGGGTGTGGGGGCAATTGGGTCACTCAGGAGGGAGGGGACAAGGTTGAGGGGGAGGGAGATGACAGAGTCTCCCATGAGGTGGGGGGGTTCTTTGGGAGGGGGCAGAGGGTGAGGGCAAGGGGGATGGGGCTCCTTGTGCCCCTAGCTGTCCCATCAAGGTGACTCGCTTCCTGACCAATCAGTGACAGAGGTCAGAGGCCACTCGATGCCGGTCACTCACTGCGCCTGAAGCACCAGGTCACCGTGGAGATGGGGGAGGGGGTCTGAGTGTGGGCTCCTATCAGCATGTGGACTCGGGCCCCTCCTCAAGGGTCACTGGATTCCATGAGGGGTCAGTCAGTGGCCTTTGACCTTCTGCAGTCGGGTCAATGGGAAAATTATCTGGGAAATGGGGGGGGGTCAGGGTTGACCTGCCCTGAACTTTAACCCCCTTCAGTTCCCATTGGAGAGGTCGGTGTCAGTCTGCTCTGATAGGGCCTGGCTGGGGTTGTCATAGCAGCAGACTCAATGGGTCAAATGGCCACCTCCTGCAGTGGAGGGACTCTGATTGGCTGTCTCTGTTTCTATACTCAGGCTACAGGATCTGGAGAACCAATACCGTCTGGAGAAAGAAGAAGCAGATCTCCAACTGGAACAGTCCAGGCTGGTAAGGGTTCGAACCCCATCAATACCCGGAACAGCACCCCCACCACACTGACTCTCACTGGGGTACGGGGTCCCACACACACTGACTCTCACTGGGGTACGGGGTCCCACACACACCGACTCTCACTGGGGTACGGGGTCCCACACACACTGACTCTCACTGGGGTACGGGGTCCCACACACACTGACTCTCACTGGGGTACGGGGTCCCACACACACTGACTCTCACTGGGGTACGGCTCCCACACACACACTGACTCTCACTGGGGTACGGGGTCCACACACACTGACTCTCACTGGGGTACGGGGTCCCACACACACCGACTCTCACTGGGGTACGGGGTCCCACACACACTGACTCTCACTGGGGTCCCACACACACTGACTCTCACTGGGGTACGGGGTCCCACACACACTGACTCTCACTGGGGTACGGCTCCCACACACACACTGACTCTCACTGGGGTACGGGTCCCACACACACTGACTCTCACTGGGGTACGGGGTCCCACACACACTGACTCTCACTGGGGTACGGGGTCCCACACACACTGACTCTCACTGGGGTACGGGGTCCCACACACACTGACTCTCACTGGGGTACGGGGTCCCACACACACTGACTCTCACTGGGGTACGGGGTCCCACACACACTGACTCTCACTGGGGTACGGGTCCCACACACACTGACCCTCACTGGGGTACGGGTCCCACACACACTGACTCTCACTGGGGTACGGGGTCCCACACACACTGACTCTCACTGGGGTACGGGGTCCCACACACACTGACTCTCACTGGGGTACGGGGTCCCACACACACTGACCCTCACTGGGGTACGGGGTCCCACACACACTGACTCTCACTGGGGTATGGGGCCCCACACACACTGACTCTCACTGGCTCTTTCTTGTTCAGTACGTAGACTCGGACAGTGGTGATGACTCGGACAAGCGATCGTGTGAGGAGAGTTGGCGACTGATCGCTTCCCTGCGCGAGAAACTGCCGGCCAATAAGGTGCAGAGCATCGTGAAGCGGTGTGGATTACCCAGCAGCGGGAAGAAGCGAGAGCCAATCCGGGTTTACCAGATCCCACAGCGCCGACGGATCACCAAGGATCCCAAGTGGGTGACCATGGCGGACCTGAAGATGCAGGCGGTGAAGGAGATCTGCTACGAGGTGGCCCTCAACGATTTCAAACACTCAAAGCAGGAGATAGAGGCCATCGCCATCGTAAAGATGAAGGAATTGTCACGGATGTACGGCAAGAAAGATCCCAACGAGAAGGAGAGCTGGCAGGCGGTGGCTCGGGATGTGTGGGACACGGTGGGAGTGGGAGAGGAACGAGGGGACGAGACGGAGGTGAGGACTCATCGCGATGTGGATGACCTCCGCGCCCACATCGACAAACTGACCGATATCCTACAGGAAGTAAAACTACAGAACAACATGAAGGATGAGGAAATTAAAGCTCTGAGAGACAGGATGTTAAAAATGGAGAGAGTTATTCCAGCAATTAATCAGGTAAAGTTCAGAGCCCAAACTCCCCAATTCACACAACAGCGGGGGCATAGATAAAACCCATGTGTGTGTCTCAGTGTCAGCCCCTGTGTCCGTGTGTGTGTCTCAGTGTCAGCTCCTGTACGGTCCGTGTGTGTCAGTGTCAGCTCCTGTACGGTCCGTGTGTGTGTCTCAGTGTCAGCTCCTGTACGGTCCGTGTGTGTGTCTCAGTGTCAGCTCCTGTACGGTCCGTGTGTGTCAGTGTCAGCTCCTGTACGGTCCGTGTGTGTCAGTGTCACCTCCTGTACGGTCCGTGTGTGTCAGTGTCACCTCCTGTACGGTCCGTGTGTGTGTCTCAGTGTCAGCTCCTGTACTGTGTGTGTGTCCGTGTGTCTCAGTGTCAGCCCCTGTGTCCGTGTGTGTCAGTGTCAGCTCCTGTACGGTCCGTGTGTGTGTGTCAGTGTCAGCTCCTGTACGGTCCGTGTGTGTCAGTGTCAGCTCCTGTACGGTCCGTGTGTGTCAGTGTCAGCTCCTGTACGGTCCGTGTGTGTCAGTGTCAGCTCCTGTACGGTCCGTGTGTGTGTCTCAGTGTCAGCTCCTGTACGGTCCGTGTGTGTCAGTGTCAGCTCCTGTACGGTCCGTGTGTGTCAGTGTCAGCTCCTGTACAGTCCGTGTGTGTGTCAGTGTCAGCTCCTGTACGGTCCGTGTGTGTGTCTCAGTGTCAGCTCCTGTACGGTCCGTGTGTGTCTCAGTGTCAGCTCCTGTACGGTCCGTGTGTGTGTCTCAGTGTCAGCTCCTGTACGGTCCGTGTGTGTCAGTGTCAGTGTCAGCTCCTGTACGGTCCGTGTGTGTGTGTCAGTGTCAGCTCCTGTACGGTCCGTGTGTGTCAGTGTCAGCTCCTGTACGGTCCGTGTGTGTGTCTCAGTGTCAGCTCCTGTACGGTCCGTGTGTGTCAGTGTCAGCTCCTGTACGGTCCGTGTGTGTCAGTGTCAGCTCCTGTACAGTCCGTGTGTGTGTCAGTGTCAGCTCCTGTACGGTCCGTGTGTGTGTCTCAGTGTCAGCTCCTGTACGGTCCGTGTGTGTCTCAGTGTCAGCTCCTGTACGGTCCGTGTGTGTGTCTCAGTGTCAGCTCCTGTACGGTCCGTGTGTGTCAGTGTCAGTGTCAGCTCCTGTACGGTCCGTGTGTGTCAGTGTCAGCTCCTGTGCGGTCCGTGTGTGTGTCTCAGTGTCAGCTCCTGTACGGTCCGTGTGTGTGTGTCAGTGTCAGCTCCTGTGCGGTCCGTGTGTGTGTCTCAGTGTCAGCTCCTGTACGGTCCGTGTGTGTGTGTCAGTGTCAGCTCCTGTGCGGTCCGTGTGTGTGTCTCAGTGTCAGCTCCTGTACGGTCCGTGTGTGTGTGTCAGTGTCAGCTCCTGTGCGGTCCGTGTGTGTGTGTCAGTGTCAGCTCCTGTACGGTCCGTGTGTGTCAGTGTCAGCTCCTGAACGGTCCGTGTGTGTCAGTGTCAGCTCCTGTGCGGTCCGTGTGTGTGTGTCAGTGTCAGCTCCTGTACGGTCCGTGTGTGTCAGTGTCAGCTCCTGTACAGTCCGTGTGTGTGTGTCAGTGTCAGCTCCTGTACGGTCCGTGTGTGTGTGTCAGTGTCAGCTCCTGTAAGGTCCGTGTGTGTCAGTGTCAGCTCCTGTACGGTCCGTGTGTGTCAGTGTCAGCTCCTGTACGGTCCGTGTGTGTCAGTGTCAGCTCCTGTACGGTCCGTGTGTGTCAGTGTCAGCTCCTGTACGGTCCGTGTGTGTCAGTGTCAGCTCCTGTACGGTCCGTGTGTGTGTGTGTCAGTGTCAGCTCCTGTACGGTCTGTGTGTGTCAGTGTCAGCTCCTGTACGGTCCGTGTGTGTGTGTCAGTGTCAGCTCCTGTACGGTCCGTGTGTGTGTGTCAGTGTCAGCTCCTGTACAGTCCGTGTGTGTGTGTCAGTATCAGCTCCTGTACGGTCCGTGTGTGTGTGTCAGTGTCAGCTCCTGTACAGTCCGTGTGTGTGTGTCAGTGTCAGCTCCTGTACGGTCCGTGTGTGTCAGTGTCAGCTCCTGTACGGTCCGTGTGTGTCAGTGTCAGCTCCTGTACGGTCCGTGTGTGTCAGTGTCAGCTCCTGTACGGTCCGTGTGTGTCAGTGTCAGCTCCTGTAAGGTCCGTGTGTGTCAGTGTCAGCTCCTGTACGGTCCGTGTGTGTCAGTGTCAGCTCCTGTACGGTCCGTGTGTGTCAGTGTCAGCTCCTGTACGGTCCGTGTGTGTCAGTGTCAGCTCCTGTACGGTCCGTGTGTGTCAGTGTCAGCTCCTGTACGGTCCGTGTGTGTGTGTCAGTGTCAGCTCCTGTACAGTCCGTGTGTGTCAGTGTCAGCTCCTGTACAGTCCGTGTGTGTCAGTGTCAGCTCCTGTACGGTCCGTGTGTGTGTCTCAGTGTCAGCTCCTGTACGGTCCGTGTGTGTGTGTCAGTGTCAGCTCCTGTACGGTCCGTGTGTGTGTGTCAGTGTCAGCTCCTGTACGGTCCGTGTGTGTGTGTCAGTGTCAGCTCCTGTACGGTCCGTGTGTGTGTGTCAGTGTCAGCTCCTGTACGGTCCGTGTGTGTGTGTCAGTGTCAGCTCCTGTACGGTCCGTGTGTGTGTGTCAGTGTCAGCTCCTGTACGGTCCGTGTGTGTGTGTCAGTGTCAGCTCCTGTGCGGTCCGTGTGTGTGTCTCAGTGTCAGCTCCTGTGCGGTCCGTGTGTGTGTGTCAGTGTCAGCTCCTGTACGGTCCGTGTGTGTCAGTGTCAGCTCCTGTACGGTCCGTGTGTGTCAGTGTCAGCTCCTGTACGGTCCGTGTGTGTGTGTCAGTGTCAGCTCCTGTACGGTCCGTGTGTGTGTGTCAGTGTCAGCTCCTGTACGGACCGTGTGTGTCAGTGTCAGCTCCTGTACGGTCCGTGTGTGTCAGTGTCAGCTCCTGTACGGTCCGTGTGTGTGTCTCAGTGTCAGCTCCTGTGCGGTCCGTGTGTGTGTGTCAGTGTCAGCTCCTGTACGGTCCGTGTGTGTCAGTGTCAGCTCCTGTACGGTCCGTGTGTGTGTGTCAGTGTCAGCTCCTGTACGGTCCGTGTGTGTCAGTGTCAGCTCCTGTACAGTCCGTGTGTGTGTGTCAGTGTCAGCTCCTGTACGGTCCGTGTGTGTGTGTCAGTGTCAGCTCCTGTACGGTCCGTGTGTGTGTGTCAGTGTCAGCTCCTGTACAGTCCGTGTGTGTCAGTGTCAGCTCCTGTACAGTCCGTGTGTGTCAGTGTCAGCTCCTGTACAGTCCGTGTGTGTCAGTGTCAGCTCCTGTACAGTCCGTGTGTGTCAGTGTCAGCTCCTGTACGGTCCGTGTGTGTGTGTCAGTGTCAGCTCCTGTACGGTCCGTGTGTGTCAGTGTCAGCTCCTGTACGGTCCGTGTGTGTCAGTGTCAGCTCCTGTACGGTCCGTGTGTGTCAGTGTCAGCTCCTGTACGGTCCGTGTGTGTCAGTGTCAGCTCCTGTAAGGTCCGTGTGTGTCAGTGTCAGCTCCTGTACGGTCCGTGTGTGTCAGTGTCAGCTCCTGTACGGTCCGTGTGTGTCAGTGTCAGCTCCTGTACGGTCCGTGTGTGTCAGTGTCAGCTCCTGTACGGTCCGTGTGTGTCAGTGTCAGCTCCTGTACGGTCCGTGTGTGTGTGTCAGTGTCAGCTCCTGTACAGTCCGTGTGTGTCAGTGTCAGCTCCTGTACAGTCCGTGTGTGTCAGTGTCAGCTCCTGTACGGTCCGTGTGTGTGTCTCAGTGTCAGCTCCTGTACGGTCCGTGTGTGTGTGTCAGTGTCAGCTCCTGTACGGTCCGTGTGTGTGTCTCAGTGTCAGCTCCTGTACGGTCCGTGTGTGTGTGTCAGTGTCAGCTCCTGTACGGTCCGTGTGTGTGTGTCAGTGTCAGCTCCTGTACGGTCCGTGTGTGTGTGTCAGTGTCAGCTCCTGTACGGTCCGTGTGTGTGTGTCAGTGTCAGCTCCTGTACGGTCCGTGTGTGTGTGTCAGTGTCAGCTCCTGTACGGTCCGTGTGTGTGTGTCAGTGTCAGCTCCTGTACGGTCCGTGTGTGTGTGTCAGTGTCAGCTCCTGTGCGGTCCGTGTGTGTGTCTCAGTGTCAGCTCCTGTGCGGTCCGTGTGTGTGTGTCAGTGTCAGCTCCTGTACGGTCCGTGTGTGTCAGTGTCAGCTCCTGTACGGTCCGTGTGTGTCAGTGTCAGCTCCTGTACGGTCCGTGTGTGTGTGTCAGTGTCAGCTCCTGTACGGTCCGTGTGTGTGTGTCAGTGTCAGCTCCTGTACGGTCCGTGTGTGTGTGTCAGTGTCAGCTCCTGTACAGTCCGTGTGTGTCAGTGTCAGCTCCTGTACAGTCCGTGTGTGTCAGTGTCAGCTCCTGTACAGTCCGTGTGTGTCAGTGTCAGCTCCTGTACAGTCCGTGTGTGTCAGTGTCAGCTCCTGTACGGTCCGTGTGTGTCAGTGTCAGCTCCTGTACGGTCCGTGTGTGTCAGTGTCAGCTCCTGTACGGTCCGTGTGTGTGTGTCAGTGTCAGCTCCTGTACGGTCCGTGTGTGTGTGTCAGTGTCAGCTCCTGTACAGTCCGTGTGTGTCAGTGTCAGCTCCTGTACAGTCCGTGTGTGTCAGTGTCAGCTCCTGTACAGTCCGTGTGTGTCAGTGTCAGCTCCTGTACAGTCCGTGTGTGTCAGTGTCAGCTCCTGTACAGTCCGTGTGTGTCAGTGTCAGCTCCTGTACAGTCCGTGTGTGTCAGTGTCAGCTCCTGTACGGTCCGTGTGTGTGTCTCAGTGTCAGCTCCTGTACGGTCCGTGTGTGTCAGTGTCAGCTCCTGTACAGTCCGTGTGTGTGTGTCAGTGTCAGCTCCTGTACGGTCCGTGTGTGTCAGTGTCAGCTCCTGTACGGTCCGTGTGTGTCAGTGTCAGCTCCTGTACGGTCCGTGTGTGTCAGTGTCAGCTCCTGTATGGTCCGTGTGTGTCAGTGTCAGCTCCTGTACGGTCCGTGTGTGTGTGTCAGTGTCAGCTCCTGTACGGTCCGTGTGTGTGTGTCAGTGTCAGCTCCTGTACAGTCCGTGTGTGTGTGTCAGTGTCAGCTCCTGTACGGTCCGTGTGTGTCAGTGTCAGCTCCTGTACGGTCCGTGTGTGTCTCAGTGTCAGCTCCTGTACGGTCCGTGTGTGTGTGTCAATGTCAGCTCCTGTATAGGGGTTTCGGTGGGGGTGTTGGTGACAGGAGTGACCTCACGTGGATTGGGAGGGGGTTTTGGTGGGGCGGGGGCATTTGTGGATGGATCAGGAGATCAGGGGGTGGGTTCCCTGACCCTCTGATCAGGCCTGTCCCAGATTCAGGGAGGCAGCTCAGTGTGGACCTGAGGAGGGGGAGGGGGGTCACGGGGGTTCAGTGACGGGTGGAGGTGTTTTTTCTGGGAGGGGGGTGCATTTCCCTGACCCTCTGACCGTGTCTGCTCTGCTTTCAGGACGGCAGCGATGGGGAATCGGCTCAGTGCGGACCCGAGGACAGGGCTGAGGAGCGGACCCCTCCGGTGGGCAGCGAGGGTCTGGGGGAGAGCGGGCCCTGGACGGAGGGGAAGCCTGAGCCCCCAGCCCAGAAGGCGGTGCGGATCAGCCGACTGATGGAGGAGGACCCGGCGTTCCGGCGCGGCCGACTGCGCTGGCTACAACAGGAGCAGCAACGCTTCCAAAACCTGCAGCAACAGCAGATCAGCAAGAGATTGCGCAAACATACGGGGCCCGGACGGTTCATTCCTCCCCAGGATTGTAAGCTGCGATTCCCCTTTAAGAGTAACCCCCAACACCGCTACTCCTGGGGTTCCGGCCTCGGCGTGCCCCCTGACCCCGGGGCGCCCTGTGACCCCGGCACGCCGTCTATCCCCAGTGCGCCCTCTGACCCTGGCACCATGACCCCGGCCCCGAGGGGTCAGTGCCGAGAGGTTGCGAATGAAGAGAGGCCGCGAGGGTCCCACCGATTCTGGCAGGGTTATGGTTACGGTTACGGTCAGCACTCACACCACGGTTACCAGGGCAACCGACACCATCAGTACCGACGGAACTCCTTCGATAACGGTGCGGGCAGTCGGGCCAAGTTCCTGCGGCAGTCAGCGGCCGGACCCCCGGATCAGCGAGCGCCGTCGGAACAACCTCCCCACCGCAGGCACCTTCACCCCCACTCCCGACACAACCACCAGCGTCACCGCGACAACCGACACTCTGCCGATGCCGAGTTCACCCACTGTCCACCCCCCGAACGGCAGGAACGATTCTACCAGCACCACCCCTACACCCCACCCCCTCGCATGAGGAGACAGCACTCTGCCCCCGACCTGCAGGGTTCAGAGACCCCTGTGTAACCGCGGGATAGTGGCGCAGCCCGGGGAGGCGGCGGGGAGACCAGACACACAACCCGGGGGGGGGGGGGGGGGAGGAGGGAGTGTGGGGACACCGGACGCACAACCCGGGGGGGGGGGGGGGGGGGGAGGAGGGAGTGTGGGGACACCGGACACACAACCCGGGGTGGGGGAGGAGGGAGTGTGGGGACACCGGACACACAACCCGGGGTGGGGGAGGGTAGAGGAGGACGGGTAGAGTGCGAGGCACCAGACACACAGCTCAGGGAGAGGGGGAGGAGGATGCTCGGTACAAGGAGTGGGGAAAAGTGGGGATCAGTGCGAGGAGGAGAGGGATGTCTGCGCAGAGGAGGGGGAGTTTGCGCGAGAAGGAGAAGGGGGTCAGTGCAAGGGGGAGGGGGGGACAGTGCAATGAGGAGAAAGATGTCTGTGCGCAGGGGAAGGAGGAAGGGCGGGGGTCTCAGTGCGAGGAGGAAGGGGGGGTCTCAGTGCGAGGAGGAAGGGGGGGTCTCAGTGCGAGGAGGAAGGGGGGTCTCAGTGCGAGGAGGAAGGGGGGGTCTCAGTGCGAGGAGGAAGGGGGGGTCTCAGTGCGAGGAGGAAGGGGGGGTCTCAGTGCGAGGAGGAAGGGGGGGTCTCAGTGCGAGGAGGAAGGGGGGGTCTCAGTGCGAGGAGGAAGGGGGGGTCTCAGTGCGAGGAGGAAGGGGGGGTCTCAGTGCGAGGAGGAAGGGGGGGTCTCAGTGCGAGGAGGAAGGGGGGGTCTCAGTGCGAGGAGGAAGGGGGGGTCTCAGTGCGAGGAGGAAGGGGGGGTCTCAGTGCGAGGAGGAAGGGGGGGTCTCAGTGCGAGGAGGAAGGGGGGGTCTCAGTGCGAGGAGGAAGGGGGGGTCTCAGTGCGAGGAGGAAGGGGGGGTCTCAGTGCGAGGAGGAAGGGGGGGTCTCAGTGCGAGGAGCAAGGGGGGGTCTCAGTGCGAGGAGGAAGGGGGGGTCTCAGTGCGAGGAGGAAGGGGGGGTCTCAGTGCGAGGAGGAAGGGGGGGTCTCAGTGCGAGGAGGAAGGGGGGGTCTCAGTGCGAGGAGGAAGGGGGGGTCTCAGTGCGAGGAGGAAGGGGGGGTCTCAGTGCGAGGAGGAAGGGGGGGTCTCAGTGCGAGGAGGAAGGGGGGGGTCTCAGTGCGAGGAGGAAGGGGGGGTCTCAGTGCGAGGAGGAAGGGGGGGTCTCAGTGCGAGGAGGAAGGGGGGGTCTCAGTGCGAGGAGCAAGGGGGGGTCTCAGTGCGAGGAGGAAGGGGGGGTCTCAGTGCGAGGAGGAAGGGGGGGTCTCAGTGCGAGGAGGAAGGGGGGCGAGAGGGGTCAGCGCGAGGAGAAGCGAGAGGGGTCAGTGCGGGGAGGGGGAGCGAGAGGGGTCAGTGCAGGGAGGGGGAGCGAGAGGGGTCAGTGCAGGGAGGGGGAGCGAGAGGGGTCAGTGCGGGGAGGGGGAGCGAGAGGGGTCAGTGCGGGGAGGGGGAGCGAGAGGGGTCAGTGTGGGGAGGGGGAGCGAGAGGGGTAATTGAGGGAGTTGGGAGGAAGGGGGAGGAATGTGTGGAGGGATTGTGTATGTGGGAGGGAGAATTGGCAGTGGGATTGAGGGAGTGTGACTGCGGCCCGTGTCTGGATGCAGTGGGACTGGGATTTGGGATGGGTTGAGGGGGGTGGGGATGGTGGTTTGAGTTAATCCCTGCCTTGGGCTGTTGCCTCGTTACCCCTGCTCGGGCCGGGGGTCTCTCTCTGTTTCTGGACAATCTATTTCTCCTGTATCATTGTGTTGTGTCTGTTTTAGGGCAGGGAATTTGTGTAGCGCCCAGCTCACCCAGTGCCCCCTGCTGCGCACTGTGGGAATAGCAGAGCTGTGTCTGAGCTCCGAGCTTGAAGTGTAGTCACTGATGTAATGTGGGAAACTCGACAGGCTGTCTGTGCACAGGAAGATCCCACAGACAGCCATGGGACGGAGTCCAGACCATCTTTAATGTTGTAGTCGCGAGGACACGGGGGGGATTCTCTGACTCCTCATCCAAGGAATCTTCGATATTGTCCCGAAAGCCTTAACCTCCCACCTCAAACATGGGCCCCAGTGGCACTCCCCAGGGACGGGCCCCGGTGTGGCACTCCCCAGGGACGGGCCCCTGTGGCAGTGTGGCACTCCCCGGGGACGGGCCCCGGTGTGGCACTCCCCGGGGACGGGCCCCGGTGTGGCACTCCCCGGGGACGGGCCCCGGTGTGGCACTCCCCAGGGACGGGCCCCGGTGTGACAGTGTGGCACTCCCCAGGGACGGGCCCCGGTGTGACAGTGTGGCACTCCCTGGGGATGGGCCCCTGTGTGTCAGTGTGGCACTCCCCGGGGATGGGCCCCGGTGTGACAGTGTGACACTCCCCGGGGACGGGCCCCTGTGGCAGTGTGACACTCCCCGGGGACGGGCCCCTGTGTGTCAGTGTGGCACTCCCTGGGGACGGGCCCCTGTGGCAGTGTGGCACTCCCCGGGGACGGGCCCCGGTGTGTCAGTGTGGCACTCCCCGGGGACGGGCCCCTGTGACAGTGTGGCACTCCCCGGGGACGGGCCCCGGTGTGACAGTGTGGCACTCCCCGGGGACGGGCCCCTGTGTGTCAGTGTGGCACTCCCTGGGGACGGGCCCCGGTGTGGCAGTGTGGCACTCCCCGGGGACGGGCCCCTGTGGCAGTGTGGCACTCCCCGGGGACGGGCCCCGTGACACTCCCCGGGGACGGGCCCCGGTGTGACAGTGTGGCACTCCTCGGGGACAGGCCCCTGTGGCAGTGTGGCACCCCCCGGGGACGGGCCCCTGTGGCAGTGTGACACTCCCCGGGGACGGGCCCCTGTGGCAGTGTGGCACTCCCCGGGGACGGGCCCCTGTGGCAGTGTGGCACTCCCCGGGGACGGGCCCCTGTGGCAGTGTGGCACTCCCCGGGGACGGGCCCCTGTGGCAGTGTGGCACTCCCCGGGGACGGGCCCCTGTGGCAGTGTGGCACTCCCCGGGGACGGGCCCCTGTGGCAGTGTGGCACTCCCCGGGGACGGGCCCCTGTGGCAGTGTGGCACTCCCCGGGGACGGGCCCCTGTGACAGTGTGGCAGTCCCTGGGGACGGGCCCCGGTGTGACAGTGTGGCAGTCCCTGGGGACGGGCCCCGGTGTGACAGTGTGACACTCCCCGGGGACGGGCCCCTGTGACAGTGTGGCACTCCCCGGGGACGGGCCCCTGTGACAGTGTGACACTCCCCGGGGACGGGCCCCTGTGGCAGTGTGACACTCCCCGGGGACGGGCCCCTGTGGCAGTGTGGCACTCCCTGGGGACGGGCCCCTGTGGCAGTGTGACACTCCCTAGGGACGGGCCCCTGTGACACTCCCCGGGGACGGGCCACTGTGACAGTGTGACACTCCCCGGGGACGGGCCTCTGTGTGTCAGTGTGACACTCCCTAGGGACGGGCCCCTGTGTCAGTGTGACACTCCCTAGGGACGGGCCCCTGTGACAGTGTGGCACTCCCTAGGGACGGGCCCCTGTGGCAGTGTGACACTCCCTAGGGACGGGCCCCTGTGACAGTGTGGCACTCCCTAGGGACGGGCCCCTGTGACAGTGTGACACTCCCCGGGGACGGGCCTCTGTGTGTCAGTGTGACACTCCCTAGGGACGGGCCCCTGTGTCAGTGTGACACTCCCCGGGGACGGGCCCCTGTGTGTCAGTGTGACACTCCCTAGGGACGGGCCCCTGTGGCAGTGTGACACTCCCTAGGGACGGGCCCCTGTGACAGTGTGGCACTCCCTAGGGACGGGCCCCTGTGACAGTGTGGCACTCCCTGGCGACGGGCCCCGGTGTGACAGTGTGGCACTCCCCGGGGACGGGCCCCTGTGACAGTGTGACACTCCCTAGGGACGGGCCCCTGTGACACTCCCCGGGGACGGGCCACTGTGACAGTGTGACTTCTCACTCCCTGGAGCAGGAGTGGGGCCACCTGTCTCCCTGGGGCAGGTGGAGGGGTCTGCCTTGCTCTTGGGGTGAGCGGGAGGTGCTCACGCTCTCTGATTTCCTGGGGTGGGGGAGGTGGTCCCTGCTCACCCACTGGGGTAGGAGGGGGGAAGGGTCCCCCTCGCTCCCTGGGGTGGAGGGGGGGTGGTTCTCCCTCAGTCCCTGGAGCACTTGGGAGGGGGGGAGGTTTGTCTCTCTCTCCCTAGGGTGGGGAGGGTCTCTCTCACCCTGTCTGTGCGGGGTCAGGGGGGGGGAACTCCCCTCTGTCCGGGAGCCCTGTGGTTAACTGGAACAGTGCTGAACGTGTGCACGAGGTGGGGGGGTTGTCTGGCCGGCTGAGAGGCAGCAGAGTGTGTGTTTAAACAGGACTTTGTCTCAGAGCAGGAAGGTTCCAGCCACCTGAGATTAGCTGATGTAAACTGGGACAGTATATCTCTGACAATAGTCCTGATGATTTTTTTATTGCACAAACGATTACCTCTCCGTAAGTGTGTGTGTGCGTGTTTGACTTTGCTTTAGTTTAAACAGATATTTTGAGCTAATTCCTGGCACTAACTGCTGGAATTTTCCCGGATATCTCCGGGTAGGACAATCAGCAGAGATTGCTGATCCTCAACACAGCTCACCATCTCCTTCCTGGAAAGTGTCACTGTGTGTGGAACCCCGTACCCCAGTGAGAGTCAGTGTGTGTGGGACCCCGTACCCCAGTGAGAGTCAGTGTGTGTGGGACCCCAGTGAGAGTCAGTGTGTGTGGGACCCGTACCCCAGTGAGAGTCAGTGTGTGTGGGACCCCATTGAGAGTCAGTGTGTGTGGGACCCGTACCCCAGTGAGAGTCAGTGTGTGTGGGAGCCCGTACCCCAGTGAGAGTCAGTGTGTGTGGGACCCCGTACCCCAGTGAGAGTCAGTGTGTGTGGGACCCCGTACCCCAGTGAGAGTCAGTGTGTGTGGGACCCCGTACCCCAGTGAGAGTCAGTGTGTGTGGGACCCGTACCCCAGTGAGAGTCAGTGTGTGTGTGGGACCCGTACCCCAGTGAGAGTCAGTGTGTGTGGGACCCCGTACCCCAGTGAGAGTCAGTGTGTGTGGGAGCCGTACCCCAGTGAGAGTCTGTGTGTGGGAGCCGTACCCCAGTGAGAGTCAGTGTGTGTGGGAGCCGTACCCCAGTGAGAGTCAGTGTGTGTGGGACCCCAGTGAGAGTCTGTGTGTGTGGGACCCCAGTGAGAGTCTGTGTGTGTGGGACCCCAGTGAGAGTCTGTGTGTGTGGGACCCCAGTGAGAGTCTGTGTGTGTGGGACCCCAGTGAGAGTCTGTGTGTGTGGGACCCCAGTGAGAGTCTGTGTGTGTGGGACCCCAGTGAGAGTCTGTGTGTGTGGGACCCCAGTGAGAGTCTGTGTGTGTGGGACCCCAGTGAGAGTCTGTGTGTGTGGGACCCCAGTGAGAGTCTGTGTGTGTGGGACCCCAGTGAGAGTCTGTGTGTGTGGGACCCCAGTGAGAGTCTGTGTGTGTGGGACCCCAGTGAGAGTCTGTGTGTGTGGGACCCCAGTGAGAGTCTGTGTGTGTGGGACCCCAGTGAGAGTCTGTGTGTGTGGGACCCCAGTGAGAGTCTGTGTGTGTGGGACCCCAGTGAGAGTCTGTGTGTGTGGGACCCCAGTGAGAGTCTGTGTGTGTGGGACCCCAGTGAGAGTCTGTGTGTGTGGGACCCCAGTGAGAGTCTGTGTGTGTGGGACCCCAGTGAGAGTCTGTGTGTGTGGGACCCCAGTGAGAGTCTGTGTGTGTGGGACCCCAGTGAGAGTCTGTGTGTGTGGGACCCCAGTGAGAGTCTGTGTGTGTGGGACCCCAGTGAGAGTCTGTGTGTGTGGGACCCCAGTGAGAGTCTGTGTGTGTGGGACCCCAGTGAGAGTCTGTGTGTGTGGGACCCCAGTGAGAGTCTGTGTGTGTGGGACCCCAGTGAGAGTCTGTGTGTGTGGGACCCCAGTGAGAGTCTGTGTGTGTGGGACCCCAGTGAGAGTCTGTGTGTGTGGGACCCCAGTGAGAGTCTGTGTGTGTGGGACCCCAGTGAGAGTCTGTGTGCGTGGGAGCCGTACCCCAGTGAGAGTCAGTGTGCGTGGGACCCCGTACCCCAGTGAGAGTCAGTGTGCGTGGGACCCCGTACCCCAGTGAGAGTCAGTGTGCGTGGGACCCCGTACCCCAGTGAGAGTCAGTGTGCGTGGGACCCCGTACCCCAGTGAGAGTCAGTGTGCGTGGGACCCCGTACCCCAGTGAGAGTCAGTGTGCGTGGGAGCCCGTACCCCAGTGAGAGTCAGTGTGCGTGGGACCCGTACCCCAGTGAGAGTCAGTGTGCGTGGGACCCGTACCCCAGTGAGAGTCAGTGTGCGTGGGACCCCGTACCCCAGTGAGAGTCAGTGTGTGTGGGACCCCAGTGAGAGTCAGTGTGTGTGGGACCCCGTACCCCAGTGAGAGTCAGTGTGTGTGGGACCCGTACCCCAGTGAGAGTCAGTGTGTGTGGGACCCCGTACCCCAGTGAGAGTCAGTGTGCGTGGGAGCCCGTACCCCAGTGAGAGTCAGTGTGTGTGGGAGCCATACCCCAGTGAGAGTCAGTGTGTGTGGGACCCCGTACCCCAGTGAGAGTCAGTGTGCGTGGGAGCCCGTACCCCAGTGAGAGTCAGTGTGTGTGGGTTTTAAAGTGGGCATTATGGTTTAGATCTGATGCCTACCCAATCCACCCTTCCCCAAGAGGAAGGTAGGGATAGTGAGCGGTGTGAGGGCACTGATAGGGAGGCCTGAGGGGTCGAGGAGCCCAGAATGAGGGAGGATTTTTGAGTGTTTGATGAGGATTGGGAGGAGTTAAAGGGGAAAGTAGAAAGATCATTGCCTGCAAAATGTAGTTGGGGAAAGTCCCCACTGCTGAGGGGGTACAGGGAAGGAAATCTGCCTGTGGAAAGGGACCTGGGGAGGCGGGGCCTGGGCTCGGCCTGCGCCGGGGTGGCGGGGCCTGGGCTCGGCCTGCGCCGGGGTGGCGGGGCCTGGGCTCGGCCTGCGCCGGGGTGGCGGGGCCTGGGCTCGATGTGGGAAAGGAGCTGGAGGTAATGATAAGGGGTTTGAGGCCTGAGCCTGAACCAGAGCTCACTCTCTCCCGCTCCATCTTCTAATTGCATTAAAAAGAAGCTTGCATGCTGAGTTGGGATTAAATTTTTTATTCACTGGTTAAGACAATTTGACCTTTGGATTATTATCACTTGTTTCTCTCGCTCTCAATTGATTGGATGTTGTGTCAGTCGGGCCCATCCGGGCGGCCTGGGGCCCCCCCCGTCCCCCGGGCTGCCCGGAGCCCCCGTTCCCCCCCCCCCGTCCCCCGGGCTGCCCGGGAGCGGACGGTCCCCTGGTCTGTCTGTGTTATTTTGCTGCCAGATTTTGTGAACGCAGTGTGTGTTTGGGGAGGGCAGCAGGGCGTGGGGAAGCTCCCCTTTCCGCTGGAATTGGTACCAATGACCCATTGATAAAGGTTTTAATTAAAATGGAACTGGAGCCTGATAGTTCACCTGTAACTGCTTCCATTTTATTCCTGTGTCTACTTCAATCTCATTCAACATCTCACTACAGACAGTGCGGCGCTCCCTCGGCACTGACCCTCTGACAGTGCGGCGCTCCCTCGGCACTGACCCTCTGACAGTGCGGCACTCCCTCGGCACTGACCCTCTGACAGTGCGGCACTCCCTCAGCACTGACCCTCTGACAGTGCGGCACTCCCTCAGCACTGACCCTCTGACAGTGCGGCACTCCCTCAGCACTGACCCTCTGACAGTGCGGCGCTCCCTCAGCACTGACCCTCTGACAGTGCGGCGCTCCCTCAGCACTGACCCTCTGACAGTGCGGCGCTCCCTCAGCACTGACCCTCTGACAGTGCGGCGCTCCCTCGGCACTGACCCTCTGACAGTGCGGCACTCCCTCGGCACCGACCCCCTGACGGAAGGGGGGACTGCGATTCCCCCACACGGTGACGGGACGGGGGGATCTGTGTGTTGTCCGCAGTGTGGTGGTACTAATTGGGTGGGGGGGGGAAACATATGTGTGTCCTGCTGTGTCTGTCCTGTCGATAGAAAGGACGTACCCAGAGTGCAGGCAGACACCAGCTTGTGTCTGGGTGAGACATGGGGAGCAACAGGGATCAGTTGCTGGACTGACCCTCCAGGGACCACGTGGAGGCAGCAATGCGGGTGAGGGTTAGCACCGGACAGAGGAAGAACGTAGCCCGTGGAGACTGCTGGCCTGCGGAGGCAGAGACAGGTGAGAACGGTGGAGTGATGAACGACTGGAAAGTAATCACAGAACACTCGCAAACTCAGCTCTGCACAGACAGCGGGGATGGATCCTCAACAACACGATGCCTACTGTGGTCAAACAGCCAGCTGCCACTCTCTAAACTGGCAGTAACGTCTCCTGCCAGGACCCAACGGTGCGTCAGGAACGCAGGCACAGACACTGGGGAAAGGTAATCGAATCTCAGAGACGCTGAGTCTTCTACACAGAGATAGAGGGAGGGAATTCCAGAGCTTTACAATAGGAAGGAGTTACAGAGATAGGGAGGGGGTGTAGGAGGCTGGAGGAGGTTAGACAGATAGGGTGGGGGTGTAGGGGCTGGAGGGGGTCACAGAGATGTGGAGGGGGTTACAGAGATATGGAGGGGGTGTCGGGGCTGGAGGGGATCACAGAGATAGGGAGGGGGTTACAGAGATAGGGAGGGGGTGTAGGGGGCTGGAGGGGGTTACAGAGAGGGAGGGGGTGCAGGGACCGGAGGAAGTTACAGAGATAGGGAGGGGGTGTAGGGGCTGGAGGGGGTTACAGAGATAGGGAGGGGTGTAGGGGCTGGAGGAGGTAACACAGAGAGGGGGTGTAGGGGCTGGAGGAGGGGACAGAGATAGGGAGGGGTGTAGGGGCTGGAGGAGGTAACACAGAGAGGGGGTGTAGGGGCTGGAGGAGGGGACAGAGATAGGGAGGGGGTGTAGGGGGCTGGAGGAGGTTACAGAGATAGGGAGGGGGTGTAGGGGGCTGGAGGAGGTTACAGAGATAGGGAGGGGGTGTAGGGGGCTGGAGGAGGTTACAGAGATAGGGAGGGGGTGTAGGGGGCTGGAGGAGGTTACAGAGATAGGGAGGGGGTGTAGGGGGCTGGAGGAGGTTACAGAGATAGGGAGGGGGTGTAGGGGCTGGAGGGGGTTACAGAGATAGGGAGGGGGTGTAGAGACTGAAGGAGGTTACAGAGATAGGGAGGGGGTGTAGGGGGCTGGAGGAGGTTACAGAGATAGGGAGGGGGTGTAGGGGGCTGGAGGAGGTTACAGAGATAGGGAGGGGGTGTAGGGGGCTGGAGGAGGTTACAGAGATAGGGAGGGGGTGTAGGGGGCTGGAGGAGGTTACAGAGATAGGGAGGGGGTGTAGGGGGCTGGAGGAGGTTACAGAGATAGGGAGGGGGTGTAGGGGGCTGGAGGAGGTTACAGAGATAGGGAGGGGGTGTAGGGGGCTGGAGGAGGTTACAGAGATAGGGAGGGGGTGTAGGGGCTGGAGGGGGTTACAGAGATAGGGAGGGGTGTAGGGGACTGGAGGAGGTTACAGAGATAGGGAGGGGGTGTAGGGGCTGGTGGGGGTTACAGAGATAGGGAGGGGGTGTAGGGGGCTGGAGGAGGTTACAGAGATAGGGAGGGGGTGTAGGGGGCTGGAGGAGGTTACAGAGATAGGGAGGGGGTGTAGGGGCTGGTGGGGGTTACAGAGATAGGGAGGGGGTGTAGGGGCTGGAGGAGGTTACAGAGATAGGGAGGGGGTGTCGGGGCTGGTGGGGGTTACAGAGATAGGGAGGGGGTGTAGGGGGCTGGAGGAGGTTACAGAGATAGGGAGGGGGTGTAGGGAGGCTGGAGGAGGTTACAGAGATAGGGAGGGGGTGTAGGGGCTGGTGGGGGTTACAGAGATAGGGAGGGGGTGTAGGGGGCTGGAGGAGGTTACAGAGATAGGGAGGGGGTGTAGGGGCTGGTGGGGGTTACAGAGATAGGGAGGGGGTGTAGGGGCTGGAGGAGGTTACAGAGATAGGGAGGGGGTGTAGGGGCTGGTGGGGGTTACAGAGATAGGGAGGGGGTGTAGGGGGCTGGAGGAGGTTACAGAGATAGGGAGGGGGTGTAGGGGCTGGAGGAGGTTACAGAGATAGGGAGGGGGTGTAGGGGCTGGTGGGGGTTACAGAGATAGGGAGGGGGTGTAGGGGGCTGGAGGAGGTTACAGAGATAGGGAGGGGGTGTAAGGGTCTGGAGGAGGTTACAGAGATAGGGAGGAGGTTACAGAGATAGGGAGTGGGTGTAGAGACTGAAGGAGGTTACAGAGATAGGGAGGGGGTGTAGGGGGCTGGAGGAGGTTACAGAGATAGGGAGGGGGTGTAGGGGGCTGGAGGAGGTTACAGAGATAGGGAGGGGTTGAGGAGGGAATGAACCACCCAATGGGAAAATCAATGTCAGCTGTTTTTTGCTCTGGGAACGTTCCCCCTGGGCAGAGGCTGCAGTGAAGAATTCTCACTGAGTCTATTCCGGGCCTTGTCCCATTTCCCAGCTCCCTTCATCTCCAGAAGCACGGCCAACAGGGGTCCTGCTGACCCAGAACCCACTTCATTTCACTCACAACCACCAACCTCAACCTGGGACACCCTGACATCCAGAGGTCTAATAACCATCCAGATAAAATCCCCATCAAACACTCCCAGGACAGGTACAGCACGGGGTTAGATACAGAGTAAAGCTCCCTCTACACTGTCCCCCCATCAAACACTCCCAGGACAGGTACAGCACGGGGTTAGATACAGAGTAAAGCTCCCTCTACACTGTCCCCCCATCAAACACTCCCAGGACAGGTACAGCACGGGGTTAGATACAGAGTAAAGCTCCCTCTACACTGTCCCCCATCAAACACTCCCAGGACAGGTACAGCACGGGGTTAGATACAGAGTAAAGCTCCCTCTACACTGTCCCCCCATCAAACACTCCCAGGACAGGTACAGCACGGGGTTAGATACAGAGTAAAGCTCCCTCTACACTGTCCCCCCATCAAACACTCCCAGGACAGGTACAGCACGGGGTTAGATACAGAGTAAAGCTCCCTCTACACTGTCCCCCATCAAACACTCCCAGGACAGGTACAGCACGGGGTTAGATACAGAGTAAAGCTCCCTCTACACTGTCCCCCATCAAACACTCCCAGGACAGGTACAGCACGGGGTTAGATACAGAGTAAAGCTCCCTCTACACTGTCCCCCATCAAACACTCCCAGGACAGGTACAGCACGGGGTTAGATACAGAGTAAAGCTCCCTCTACACTGTCCCCCATCAAACACTCCCAGGACAGGTACAGCACGGGGTTAGATACAGAGTAAAGCTCCCTCTACACTGTCCCCATCAAACACTCCCAAGAATGATTCCTGGAATGAAGAGCTTGTCGTATGAGGAACGGGTTGAGGACTCTGGGTCTGTACTCGATGGAGTTTAGAAGGATGAGGGGGGGGGATCTTATTGAAACTTACAGGATACTGCGAGGCCCTGGATAGAGTGGACGTGGAGAGGATGTTTCCACTAGTAGGAAAAACTAGAACCAGAGAGGGCACAACCTCAGGGTAAAGGGACCATCCTTTAAAACAGAGATGGGGAGGGATTTCTTCAGCCAGAGAGTGGGGAATGTGTGGGAGTCTTTGCCGCAGAAGGCTGTGGAGGGCCAGTGAGTGTCTTTAAGACAGAGATAGATAGGTTCCTGATTAATAAGGGGCTCAGGGGTAATGGGGAAAAGGCAGGAGAATGGGGAGGGAAAAATATCAGCCATGGCTGAATGGGGGAGCAGAGTCAATGGGCTGAGTGGCCTCATTCTGCTCCTGATGGTTTTATTATCTCTACTGTTCAATCCCAGTGTCTGATCCAGACCCTCATCCAGGGAAGATCCAAGTTCCTGAACTGTCCGTGTCTGACCTTTAAACCTGTGGGTGAAACTATCGGGATTGTAGAGTTAGGATCTCTCTGTGGCCCCTCCTGTCGTTAAGCTGGAATCTGGGAATGTGCCGTGGGTCATGTTGGGATGTGGGCAGGTCTATCCCAGCCGCGGATCCTCCTCCAGCCCACTCTCTGAACTGGGACAGGGATGTGGGAGCCGTCAGACCAGGAACAGGCCCTGGGAATATCCAGATCCTGGGAACAGCTCCTTCATCCCGGAATTCCATCGCCATCTCAATCCGGGAGAGGAGAGCTCCAAATGTCACCAAATCATATCCCGAATTTCCACTCAAGACAAAACTGCATCCCACTCCCAGACTGGCCTGAATCCCTTCCCCTCCCCGTCACCCCCTCCAACCCCCATTCATAATTTCCATCTCTCTCTCTCTCTCTCTCTCTCCCTCTGTCTCTCTCTGTCCCTCTATCTGTCTCTCTCTCTCTCTCTCTCCCTCTGTCTGTCTCTGTCTCTCTCTCTCTCCCTCTGTGTCTCTCTCTCTCTCCCTCTGTCTCTCTCTCTCTCTCTCCCTCTGTGTCTCTCTCTCTCCCTCTGTGTCTCTCTCTCTCTCTCCCTCTGTGTCTCTCTCTCTCTCTCCCTCTGTCTCTCTCTCTCTCCCTCTGTCTCTCTCTCTCTCTCTCTCTCTCCCTCTGTCTCTCTCTCTCTCTCTCCCTCTGTCTCTCTCTCTCTCTCTCCGTCTGTCTCTCTCTCTCTCTCCGTCTGTCTCTCTCTCTCTCTCCGTCTGTCTCTCTCTCTCTCTCTCTCCGTCTGTCTCTCTCTCTGTCTCTCTCTCCCTCTGTCTCTCTCTCTCTCTCTCTCTCTCTCCCTCTGTCTCTCTCTCTCTCTCTCCGTCTGTCTCTCTCTCTCTCTCCGTCTGTCTCTCTCTCTCTCTCCGTCTGTCTGTCTCTCTCTCTCTCTCTCCGTCTGTCTCTCTCTCTCTCTCTCTCTCCCTCTGTCTCTCTCTCTCTCTCTCTCCCTCTGTCCCTCTCTCTCTCTCTCTCCCTCTGTCCCTCTCTCTCTCTCTCTCTCCCTCTGTCTCTCTCTCCCTCTGTCTCTCCCCTTGGTGTGTCAATGTGGTGTGGGATTGTTTGGGTGGGGGCGGAGATAGTTCCCCCCCGCCCAATCCCAAGTTGCCCTTTTACTTCCCCCCTCCCTCTCCCCCTCCCCCACCCCCCATCACCTTTCACACCCACCCACCCCCCCGACCCCCCATCCTATTTTACCCCCAGCCCACAGTTCATTCTCTTTCCCCCCCCTGTGGCCTGATTCTCTGTCCCCCCCCCCAACCCCTGGATTTTCTGGTTGAGTGGGGGGTGGTGGGTGTGGATGGGTGAGGCGGGGGGGATGCAGTGACTCATCCATCCGCAGCTTTTTCTGCTGTGTCCCTTTCTCCTCTTGGTCAAAGTGAACTGATTTGGCCTCTTGTAGACTGTCCCTGGGTCTGAGATCACGTCTGAGGAGCTGAGCCAAAATCTGGTGCCCAGAACTGAGCAGAGGCACAGAACCACCCCCAACCCCCAACCGCACTCACTCACACACTCACACAGAGACACACTCACTCACACAGAGACACACTCACTCACAGAGAGAGAGAGAGACACACTCACTCACAGAGAGAGAGACACACTCACTCACTCACAGAGAGAGACACACTCACTCACACAGAGAGAGAGACACTCACTCACAGAGAGAGAGAGACACACTCACTCACAGAGAGAGAGACACACTCACTCACTCACAGAGAGAGAGACACACACTCACAGAGAGAGAGAGACACTCACTCACTCACAGAGAGAGAGACACTCACTCACAGAGAGAGAGAGACACACACTCACAGAGAGAGAGAGACACACACTCACTCACAGAGAGAGAGACACTCACTCACAGAGAGAGAGAGACACACTCACAGAGAGAGAGAGAGAGACACACTCACTCACAGAGAGAGAGAGACAAAACTCACTCACAGAGAGAGAGAGACAAAACTCACTCACAGAGAGAGAGACACACTCACTCACAGAGAGAGAGACACACACTCACTCACAGAGAGAGACACACTCACTCACAGAGAGAGAGAGACACACTCACTCACTCACAGAGAGAGAGAGACACACTCACTCACAGAGAGAGACACACACTCACAGAGAGAGAGAGACACTCACTCACTCACAGAGAGAGAGAGAGACACTCACTCACAGAGAGAGAGACACACACTCACTCACAGAGAGAGAGAGACACACACTCACAGAGAGAGAGACACACTCACTCACAGAGAGAGAGAGACACACTCACTCACAGAGAGAGAGAGACACACACTCACAGAGAGAGAGAGACACACTCACTCACAGAGAGAGAGAGACACACTCACTCACACAGAGAGACACACTCACTCACAGAGAGAGAGAGACAAAACTCACTCACAGAGAGAGAGACACACTCACTCACAGAGAGAGAGACACACTCACTCACAGAGAGAGAGAGACACACTCACTCACAGAGAGAGAGAGACACACTCACTCACAGAGAGAGAGACACTCACTCACAGAGAGAGAGAGACACACACTCACAGAGAGAGAGAGACACACTCACTCACAGAGAGAGAGAGACACACTCACAGAGAGAGAGAGACACACACTCACTCACAGAGAGAGAGACACTCACTCACAGAGAGAGAGAGACACACTCACTCACTCACAGAGAGAGAGAGACACACTCACTCACTCACAGAGAGAGAGAGACACACTCACTCACAGAGAGAGAGAGACAAAACTCACTCACAGAGAGAGAGACACACTCACTCACAGAGAGAGAGACACACTCACTCACAGAGAGAGAGAGACACACTCACTCACTCACAGAGAGAGAGAGACACACTCACTCACTCACAGAGAGAGAGAGACACACTCACTCACAGAGAGAGAGAGACAAAACTCACTCACAGAGAGAGAGACACACTCACTCACAGAGAGAGAGACACACACACACTCACAGAGAGAGAGACACTCACTCACAGAGAGAGAGAGACACACTCACTCACAGAGAGAGAGAGACACACTCACTCACAGAGAGAGAGACACACTCACTCACAGAGAGAGAGACACTCACTCACAGAGAGAGAGACACACTCACTCACAGAGAGAGAGACACACTCACTCACAGAGAGAGAGAGACACACTCACTCACAGAGAGAGAGACACACTCACTCACAGAGAGAGAGAGACAAAACTCACTCACAGAGAGAGAGACACACTCACTCACAGAGAGAGAGAGACACACTCACTCACAGAGAGAGAGAGACACACTCACTCACAGAGAGAGAGAGACTCACTCACTCACAGAGAGAGACACACTCACTCACAGAGAGAGAGAGACACACTCACTCACAGAGAGAGAGAGACACACTCACTCACAGAGAGAGAGAACACACTCACTCACAGAGAGAGAGAGACACACTCACTCACAGAGAGAGAGAGACACACTCACTCACAGAGAGAGAGAGACACACTCACTCACAGAGAGAGAGAGACACACTCACTCACAGAGAGAGAGAGACACACTCACTCACAGAGAGAGAGAGACACACTCACTCACAGAGAGAGAGAGACACACTCACTCACAGAGAGAGAGAGACACACTCACTCACAGAGAGAGAGAGACACACTCACTCACAGAGAGAGAGAGACACACTCACTCACAGAGAGAGAGAGACACACTCACTCACAGAGAGAGAGAGACTCACTCACTCACAGAGAGAGACACACTCACTCACAGAGAGAGAGAGACACACTCACTCACAGAGAGAGAGAGACACACTCACTCACAGAGAGAGAGAGACACACTCACTCACAGAGAGAGAGAGACACACTCACTCACAGAGAGAGAGAGACACACTCACTCACAGAGAGAGAGAGACACACTCACTCACAGAGAGAGAGAGACACACTCACTCACAGAGAGAGAGAGACACACTCACTCACAGAGAGAGAGAGACAAAACTCACTCACAGAGAGAGAGAGACACACTCACTCACAGAGAGAGAGAGACACACTCACTCACAGAGAGAGAGAGACACACTCACTCACAGAGAGAGAGAGACAAAACTCACTCACAGAGAGAGAGAGACAAAACTCACTCACAGAGAGAGAGACACACACACTCACAGAGAGAGAGAGACACACACTCACAGAGAGAGAGAGACACACTCACTCACAGAGAGAGAGACACACTCACTCACAGAGAGAGAGAGACACACTCACTCACAGAGAGAGAGACACTCACTCACAGAGAGAGAGAGACACACACTCACAGAGAGAGAGAGACACACTCACTCACAGAGAGAGAGAGACACACTCACAGAGAGAGAGAGACACACACTCACTCACAGAGAGAGAGAGACACACTCACTCACTCACAGAGAGAGAGAGACACACTCACTCACAGAGAGAGAGACACACTCACTCACTCACAGAGAGAGAGAGACACACTCACTCACAGAGAGAGAGAGACAAAACTCACTCACAGAGAGAGAGACACACTCACTCACAGAGAGAGAGACACACTCACTCACAGAGAGAGAGAGACACACTCACTCACTCACAGAGAGAGAGACACACTCACTCACAGAGAGAGAGAGACACACTCACTCACAGAGAGAGAGAGACACACTCACTCACAGAGAGAGAGAGACACACTCACTCACTCACAGAGAGAGAGAGACACACTCACTCACAGAGAGAGAGAGACACACTCACTCACAGAGAGAGAGAGACACACTCACTCACAGAGAGAGAGAGACAAAACTCACTCACAGAGAGAGAGACACACTCACTCACAGAGAGAGAGACACACACACACTCACAGAGAGAGAGACACTCACTCACAGAGAGAGAGAGACACACTCACTCACAGAGAGAGAGAGACACACTCACTCACAGAGAGAGAGACACACTCACTCACAGAGAGAGAGACACTCACTCACAGAGAGAGAGACACACTCACTCACAGAGAGAGAGACACACTCACTCACAGAGAGAGAGAGACACTCACTCACAGAGAGAGAGAGACACACTCACTCACAGAGAGAGAGAGACACACTCACTCACTCACAGAGAGAGACACACACTCACTCACAGAGAGAGAGAGACACACTCACTCACAGAGAGAGAGAGACAAAACTCACTCACAGAGAGAGAGACACACTCACTCACAGAGAGAGAGAGACACACTCACTCACACAGAGAGAGAGACACACTCACTCACAGAGAGAGAGACACACACTCACAGAGAGAGAGACACACTCACTCACAGAGAGAGAGAGACACACTCACTCACAGAGAGAGAGACACACTCACTCACAGAGAGAGAGACACACTCACTCACAGAGAGAGAGAGACACACTCACTCACAGAGAGAGAGAGACACACTCACTCACAGAGAGAGAGAGACACACTCACTCACAGAGAGAGAGAGACACACTCACTCACAGAGAGAGAGAGACACACTCACTCACAGAGAGAGAGAGACACACTCACTCACAGAGAGAGAGAGACACACTCACTCACAGAGAGAGAGAGACACACTCACTCACAGAGAGAGAGAGACACACTCACTCACAGAGAGAGAGACACACTCACTCACAGAGAGAGAGAGACACACTCACTCACAGAGAGAGAGAGACACACTCACTCACAGAGAGAGAGAGACAAAACTCACTCACAGAGAGAGAGACACACTCACTCACAGAGAGAGAGACACTCACTCACAGAGAGAGAGAGACACACTCACTCACAGAGAGAGAGAGAGACACACACTCACTCACAGAGAGAGAGAGACAAAACTCACTCACAGAGAGAGAGACACACTCACTCACAGAGAGAGAGAGACACACTCACTCACAGAGAGAGAGACACACTCACTCACAGAGAGAGAGACACACTCACTCACAGAGAGAGAGACACACTCACTCACAGAGAGAGAGAGACACACTCACTCACAGAGAGAGAGACACACTCACTCACAGAGAGAGAGACACACTCACTCACAGAGAGAGAGACACACTCACTCACAGAGAGAGAGACACACTCACTCACAGAGAGAGAGAGACACACTCACTCACAGAGAGAGAGAGACACACTCACTCACAGAGAGAGAGAGACACACACACTCACTCACAGAGAGAGAGAGACAAAACTCACTCACAGAGAGAGAGACACACTCACTCACAGAGAGAGAGACACTCACTCACAGAGAGAGAGAGACACACTCACTCACAGAGAGAGAGACACACTCACTCACAGAGAGAGAGACACACTCACTCACAGAGAGAGAGACACACTCACTCACAGAGAGAGAGAGACACACTCACTCACAGAGAGAGAGACACACTCACTCACAGAGAGAGAGACACACACTCACTCACAGAGAGAGAGAGACACACTCACTCACAGAGAGAGAGACACACTCACTCACAGAGAGAGAGACACACTCACTCACAGAGAGAGAGAGACAAAACTCACTCACAGAGAGAGAGACACACTCACTCACAGAGAGAGACACCTCACTCACAGAGAGAGAGAGACACACTCACTCACAGAGAGAGAGACACACTCACTCACAGAGAGAGAGACACACTCACTCACAGAGAGAGAGACACACTCACTCACAGAGAGAGAGAGACACACTCACTCACAGAGAGAGAGACACACTCACTCACAGAGAGAGAGACACACTCACTCACAGAGAGAGAGAGACACACTCACTCACAGAGAGAGAGAGACACACTCACTCACAGAGAGACACACTCACTCACAGAGAGAGAGAGACACACTCACTCACAGAGAGAGAGAGACACACTCACTCACAGAGAGAGAGAGAGAGACACACTCACTCACAGAGAGACACACTCACTCACAGAGAGAGAGACACACTCACTCACAGAGAGAGAGAGACACACTCACTCACAGAGAGAGACACACACTCACTCACAGAGAGAGAGAGAGACACACTCACTCACAGAGAGAGAGAGACACACTCACTCACAGAGAGAGAGAGACACACTCACTCACAGAGAGAGAGACACACTCACTCACAGAGAGAGAGAGACACACTCACTCACAGAGAGAGAGACACACTCACTCACAGAGAGAGAGAGACACACTCACTCACCAGAAGAGACACACTCACTCACAGAGAGAGAGAGACACACTCACTCACAGAGAGACACACTCACTCACAGAGAGAGAGAGACACACTCACTCAGAGAGAGAGAGAGACACACTCACTCAGAGAGAGAGAGAGACACACTCACTCACAGAGAGACACACTCACTCACAGAGAGAGAGAGACACACTCACTCACAGAGAGAGAGAGACACACTCACTCACAGAGAGAGAGAGACACACTCACTCACAGAGAGACACACTCACTCACAGAGAGAGAGAGACACACTCACTCACAGAGAGAGAAGAGAGACACACACTCACTCACAGAGAGAGAGAGACACACACTCACTCACAGAGAGAGAGACACACTCACTCACAGAGAGAGAGAGACACACTCACTCACAGAGAGAGACACACACTCACTCACAGAGAGAGAGAGACACACTCACTCACAGAGAGAGAGACACACTCACTCACAGAGAGAGAGACACACTCACTCACAGAGAGAGAGACAACACACTCACTCACAGAGAGAGAGACACACTCACTCACAGAGAGAGAGAGACACACTCACTCACAGAGAGAGAGAGACACACACACTCACAGAGAGAGAGAGACACACACTCACTCACAGAGAGAGAGACACTCACTCACAGAGAGAGAGACACACTCACTCACAGAGAGAGAGACACACTCACTCACAGAGAGAGAGACACACTCACTCACAGAGAGAGAGACACACACTCACTCACAGAGAGAGAGACACTCACTCACTCACAGAGAGAGAGAGAGACACACTCACTCACAGAGAGAGAGACACTCACTCACAGAGAGAGACACACACACTCACAGAGGAGAGACTACCCACTCACAGAGAGAGAGAGACACACTCACTCACAGAGAGAGAGAGAGACAAACTCACTCACAGAGAGAGAGACACACTCACTCACAGAGAGAGAGAGACACACTCACTCACACAGAGACACTCACTCACAGAGAGAGAGACACACTCACTCACAGAGAGAGAGACACACACTCACTCACAGAGAGAGAGACACACTCACTCACAGAGAGAGAGAGACACACTCACTCACAGAGAGAGAGACACTCACTCACAGAGAGAGAGAGACACACTCTTACTCACAGAGAGAGAGACACACTCACTCACAGAGAGAGAGACACTCACTCACAGAGAGAGAGACACACTCACTCACAGAGAGAGAGAGACACACTCACTCACAGAGAGAGAGACACACTCACTCACAGAGAGAGAGACACACTCACTCACAGAGAGAGAGACACACTCACTCACAGAGAGAGAGAGACAAACTCACTCACAGAGAGAGAGAACACACTCACTCACAGAGAGAGAGAGACACACTCACTCACAGAGAGAGAGACACACTCACTCACAGAGAGAGAGACACACTCACTCACAGAGAGAGAGACACACTCACTCACAGAGAGAGAGAGACACACTCACTCACTCACAGAGAGAGAGAGACACACTCACTCACTCACAGAGAGAGAGACACACTCACTCACAGAGAGAGAGACACACTCACTCACAGAGAGAGAGAGACACACTCACTCACTCACAGAGAGAGAGAGACACACTCACTCACTCACAGAGAGAGAGACACACTCACTCACAGAGAGAGAGACACACTCACTCACTCACAGAGAGAGAGACACACTCACTCACAGAGAGAGAGACACACTCACTCACAGAGAGAGAGACACACTCACTCACAGAGAGAGAGAGACACACTCACTCACAGAGAGAGAGAGACAAAACTCACTCACAGAGAGAGAGACACACTCACTCACAGAGAGAGAGACACACTCACTCACAGAGAGAGAGAGACACACTCACTCACAGAGAGAGAGACACACTCACTCACAGAGAGAGAGAGACACACTCACTCACAGAGAGAGAGACACACTCACTCACAGAGAGAGAGACACACACTCACAGAGAGAGAGACACACTCACTCACAGAGAGAGAGACACACACTCACTCACAGAGAGAGAGAGACACACTCACTCACAGAGAGAGAGACACACTCACTCACAGAGAGAGAGAGACACACTCACTCACAGAGAGAGAGAGACACACTCACTCACAGAGAGAGAGAGCACACTCACTCACAGAGAGAGAGAGACACACTCACTCACAGAGAGAGAGACACACTCACTCACAAGAGAGAGAGACACACTCACTCACAGAGAGAGAGACACACTCACTCACAGAGAGAGAGAGACACACTCACTCACAGAGAGAAGAGAGAGAGACAAAACTCACTCACAGAGAGAGAGACAAACTCACTCACAGAGAGAGAGAGACAACACTCACTCACAGAGAGAGAGAGACACACTCACTCACAGAGAGAGAGAGCACACTCACTCACAGAGAGAGAGAGACACACACACTCACTCACAGAGAGAGAGAGACACTCACTCACAGAGAGAGAGAGCACACACACTCACAGAGAGAGAGAGACACACTCACTCACAGAGAGAGAGAGAGAGAGACACACTCACTCACAGAGAGAGAGAGACAAAACTCACTCACAGAGAGAGAGAGACACACTCACTCACAGAGAGAGAGAGAGAGACACACTCACCACTCACAGAGAGAGAGAGACACTCACTCACAGAGAGAGAGAGAGAGAGACACACTCACTCACAGAGAGAGAGACACTCACTCACAGAGAGAGAGAGAGAAGACACACTCACTCACAGAGAGAGAGAGACAAAACTCACTCACAGAGAGAGAGACACACTCACTCACAGAGAGAGAGAGACACACTCACTCACAGAGAGAGAGACACACTCACTCACAGAGAGAGAGAGACAAAACTCACTCACAGAGAGAGAGACACACTCACTCACAGAGAGAGAGAGACACACTCACTCACAGAGAGAGAGACACACTCACTCACAGAGAGAGAGACACACACTCACAGAGAGAGAGACACACTCACTCACAGAGAGAGAGACACACTCACTCACAGAGAGAGAGAGACACACTCACTCACAGAGAGAGAGACACACTCACTCACAGAGAGAGAGACACTCACTCACAGAGAGAGAGACACTCACTCACTCACAGAGAGAGAGAGACACACTCACTCACAGAGAGAGAGACACACTCACTCACAGAGAGAGAGACACTCACTCACAGAGAGAGAGACACTCACTCACTCACAGAGAGAGAGAGACACACTCACTCACAGAGAGAGAAGAGACACACTCACTCACAGAGAGAGAGAGACACACTCACTCACAGAAGAGAGACACACTCACTCACAGAGAGAGAGAGAGCACACACTCACTCACAGAGAGAGAGAGACACACTCACTCACAGAGAGAGAGAGACACACTCACTCACAGAGAGAGAGACACACTCACTCACAGAGAGAGAGAGACACACTCCACTCACAGAGAGAGAGACACACTCACTCACAGAGAGAGAGAGACACACTCACTCACAGAGAGAGAGACACACTCACTCACAGAGAGAGAGACACACACTCACAGAGAGAGAGACACACTCACTCACAGAGAGAGAGACACACTCACTCACAGAGAGAGAGACACACTCACTCACAGAGAGAGAGACACACTCACTCACAGAGAGAGAGACACACTCACTCACAGAGAGAGAGAGACACACTCACTCACAGAGAGAGAGACACACTCACTCACAGAGAGAGAGAGACACACTCACTCACAGAGAGAGAGAGACACACTCACTCACAGAGAGAGAGAGACACACTCACTCACAGAGAGAGACACACTCACTCACAGAGAGAGAGACACACACTCACTCACAGAGAGAGAGAGACACACACTCACAGATAGAGAGAGACACTCACTCACAGAGAGAGAGACACACACTCACTCACAGAGAGAGAGACACACTCACTCACAGATAGAGAGAGACACTCACTCACAGAGAGAGAGAGACACACTCACTCACAGGAGAGAGAGAGAGACACACTCACTCACAGAGAGAGAGACACTCACTCACAGAGAGAGAGAGAGACACACTCACTCACAGAGAGAGAGACACACTCACTCACAGAGAGAGAACACTCACTCACAGAGAGAGAGAGACACACTCACTCACAGAGAGAGAGACACACTCACTCACAGAGAGAGAGACACACTCACTCACAGAGAGAGAGAGACACACTCACTCACAGAGAGAGAGAGACACACTCACTCACAGAGAGAGAGAGACACACTCACTCACAGAGAGAGAGAGACACACTCACTCACAGAGAGAGAGAGACACACTCACTCACAGAGAGACACACACTCACTCACAGAGAGAGAGAGACACACTCACTCACAGAGAGAGAGAGACACACTCACTCACAGAGAGAGAGACACACACTCACTCACAGAGAGAGAGACACACACACTCACAGAGAGAGAGAGACACACTCACTCACTCACAGAGAGAGAGAGACACACTCACTCACAGAGAGAGAGACACACTCACTCACAGAGAGAGAGAGACACACTCACTCACAGAGAGAGAGAGACACACTCACTCACAGAGAGAGAGAGACACACTCACTCACAGAGAGAGAGAGACACACTCACTCACAGAGAGAGAGAGACACACTCACTCACAGAGAGAGAGACACACTCACAGAGAGAGAGAGACACACTCACTCACAGAGAGAGAGAGACACACTCACTCACAGAGAGAGAGGACACACTCACTCACAGAGAGACACACTCACTCACAGAGAGAGAGAGACACACTCACTCACAGAGAGACACACTCACTCACAGAGAGAGAGAGACACACTCACTCAGAGAGAGAGAGACACACTCACTCAGAGAGAGAGAGAGACACACTCACTCACAGAGAGACACACTCACTCACAGAGAGAGAGAGACACACTCACTCACAGAGAGAGAGAGACACACTCACTCACAGAGAGAGAGAGAGAGACACACTCACTCACAGAGAGACACACTCACTCACAGAGAGAGAGAGACACACTCACTCACAGAGAGAGAGACACACTCACTCACAGAGAGAGAGAGACACACACTCACAGAGAGAGAGAGACACACTCACTCACAGAGAGAGAGACACACTCACTCACAGAGAGAGAGACACACTCACTCACAGAGAGAGAGACAACACTCACTCACAGAGAGAGACACACTCACTCACAGAGAGAGAGACACACTCACTCACAGAGAGAGAGAGACACACTCACTCACAGAGAGAGAGACACACTCACTCACAGAGAGA